>NC_056748.1:267836707-267954591 GCF_019279795.1 Protopterus annectens | reverse complement strand
GGGTATATATATATATATATATATATATATATATATATATATATATATATATATATATATATATATATATATATATATATAGATATATATATAGATATAGAGGGAGAGAGAGATGTATAAAATCTCTACCCTTTTTCTACCCTGTAGACAAGACCTTGGGACCCATGAGGCTTACCACTTCATAATTGGTCCCTCCTAACTGACCATTTTTTGGGACCCATGAGGCTTACCACTTCATAATTGGTCCCTCCTAACTGACCATTTTTTATCAGTGGTCTTAAGGCTGCTGGCTTGATGATAATCAACTTCTCTGTGTGAGCTCTGGAGGAGACCAGGGACCTCGCAAGCTTTAAGCTGAAGAAAGAGTTAGACATCAGTGGAGCTGTGCTTGTGTACTCTCTCTTATGAGCTGAGGTCATTTGTCTGACAAACAGCCTGGGGAAGGTTAAGCTTTATTAACTCGCAGTGACAAAAGCTGTGGTAACCCACTTGTTTGGAATACTGCTGTAGTGATCATTGGGACATATTCTTTTGATATGTTCTTACACAACTGTATTTTGTAGACTCATTATAGTTCTTGAACTTTGTATTTGATGCTGTTTTTTTTTGTCTTTTTTCCTGTTCTCAAAAAGATGAGTCATGAGCTGAAGTTAATCTTCTTCCTTTTCATCACTGATGGGTTCTGTTCCGAGCCCTCGGAACAGAGTCTGCCTCATACCAAGCTTGCGTGCACCAAAACCTCTTGAGCTAAGCTGCACCCACAATGCCCTTCACTCAGTTACCTCAGATCTCATTTGCCACGTAGCCATTTAGCAGCATTTCACCGAGCTCTCCAGCTAAGTGGCATATTTTTCAAATTTATTTAAGTATTTGTGAGTTCTTTCCTGTCAAATTACTATTTTTCTCTATTTTCACACTGAGCTCTACCCACAGATATCTCCTTTATCGTACCATTGTTGGTATTTGCCCTTTTTACCCTTGTGGTAATCCCAATACCATTATTGGTATTTCTCTCTCAAACTTTTCTTCTAGTTCAACGTTTTGTGTGTTTCTATTATGTATGAAAAGAAATGCACTACGGGGTTTAAACACTGCTCTTCTTGCAGTGGTCAACTCCTGAATAGTGATGTACATGAGGAATGTGTGTATTGTTTGGTGGTTCCGCACTTATCGGCTAAACCTCCCTGTGACATTTGTGCCAGCTTTAGTCAGCAGATGCTGAATGAAAGAAAAAACAAGTTATTCCTAAAGGGCCTGCTTCATTCTCCTTTTTCGTAGGCTATTTCTGAGTCAAGGTCTTATCCCCTCCTCCTGTGGACAAAAAAGTCCTTGTTCTGACCCCTTCGCACCGGCCGGTGATAGTGGCAATACTCATAAGCACAAGGCCCATAAGACTTCTACCGAGCATCGAATCGCCTCCTCTGTTCCGACCATCTCGGCTCCGAGTTTGCCTCCAGTAGTTCAGACAGAGGTTGCCATGATCGCCTCGTCGGTGTCTGCCCTTGCACCGACTACGGCTCCCACTGCAACTTCCGTTCTGGCCAGTTTGCCTGTCTCTACCTTGGCACCGATTTCCCACATCTCCGCTCCGACTTGGCTTCCAACAACATCTTTCCAGCCGCTATTGACCTCCACCCCCAGCTGTGACTTTGGCTCCGAGCCAGTTCTCTGCTCCGATTATTCCCCTGCTACCGGTTTCTAAACTGGAATCCTCAGTGCCGTTATTCAATCCACCACGGGTACTCCCAGTCTTCGGATCCATTTGCCGGACAAGCTTTCAGCCCTTTTTTAGACCGGCCAGATTCCTCCTCAATGTCATTGATAAGTTCCACCAGGAGCCTATCTGAATTGGACATGGTGCACCTCTTTGATTAGCTGCTCACCACCAGGGGAATTACAAAGTTTCCTAGAATCCATCCCACTCCGGGTTTTGGGTCCATTTCCCTGGTGACCTGAATTGGACATGGTGCACCTTTTTGATTAGCTGCTGACCACCAGGGGAATTACAAATTTTCCTAGAATCCATCCCACTCCGGGTTTTGGGTCCATTTCCCCGGTGACCCCCATGTATTTTTCTCCCTTGGGACCCCTCTGTTCCGAGGCTCATTTTTCCGTCTAAGAGAGGGACCCCCTGCTTCACTGCAGACAACGACTATGTCTGAGGCTCTGAGGCCCATTTGGGTGTTGGTTCCGTTGGAACCCCACCCTTCCTCAATCTCATGCTTGGGGGTTGGAACCCTCTGTTCCGGCCACTGTTCTGATTGTGTCATCGGTTCCGTCTTCTGGTCTGAGAGTGACTCCCGCCCCGGTTTAGCTTGAGGCTCCTTCCCTGGGAGGTGACCTCTTGGAGCGGGTTGTGACTCCGGTTAGGTAATTGTCTTCTTCAGTTCCGGGCTCCCATTCCTGTTCGGGTGGGCCTGCTTTCCGGGTGGAGAGGGTGCTTGATGTGAGCAATAGTCCTACGTTGGAACTACCACCCATTCCCTTTGAGCTGCAGCTATCAAATGCCACCCCCCCCAGGACTCCGAGAGGGCAAGACCCAGGAAACCCATTTTCAGGGTAATTCCCTTTGATTCTTCTTCAGATGCTCCCACTAAAGAACCCCCTTGGAAACGAGCGTGCAATAGAAAACAAATGGACTACCCAGAGAAGTCCCTCACGGAAGATATGGACTATGATGATGGGGACAGGTCCCCACGGTCAGCCCCTGACTATGTCTCATTTGGAGATATCCTGGAAATCTTGAAGCAGAGGGGTGACTGGAAGCCTTCCAACCCTTCCTCGGAGGAATCCATATTCCTGCAGGCCTTCCGCTCTCGGCCCTCTACTTCTTGTGTGACTCCCTCACCCCCCCCCCGCCGATGAGTTAGTTAAGCTCATCGTGCCGCAGGCATGGAAGAATCCCGACACCGTTGAAGCCATCTCCATGAGATCATATAAGATGCTCTCTCCTCCAGAGGATCCAACCCCATTGGTCTAGAGGTTTACCAGTAGATGCTATGGTAGTGGCCACCACGAAAAAGGGCCTTGCGGAGGAAAGTCTTACTGTCCACCCGCCCAACAGAGAATCTAGGGTGGTGGACAGGTTAGGGAAGCGAGTTTCTGCTTCAGCGACTTTTGTTGTCAGTCTCTGAACTTTTGGTCCATTTTACGAGGCTCCAGAGAGATCTCATCACCGAGCTCTCTGGAACTCACGGGTCAAATTTCAAATGGGGCATGTGATAAAGTTGCTTCCCAACTTGCCACCCTAGAGTCAATTTTCAACTTGGCCATGAGGTTGCTGTCCCATGCAACTGAAGGGACGGCTAGAGGTGTGGGTGCAGGTGAAGTTATGAGACGCCATGGCTGGATGCACATTTGACCTCACGGACTCCTTCAAGTCTTCCTTTTTAAACTCCCCTATCGAACCATCAGCTCTGTTTGGTTCTAAGGTCAAGGACACATTAGACAGGTGTGAATAAGATGGGAAGACCTTGTCTGCCATCTGTCTAAGTTTTTCCAAACCTCAACGTTCCTTCTCCAGGAACCATAGGAGTGTAAAGATGTGGCACAAAAAGTCTCAAGGTCCATTCCATGAGGCACGTGGTGAGGCAGAGGGGGTTCCAGTAATTGAAGATGCCCCTTTTGGGGCAGAGTGGGTCCCCGAAATCAGGACTCCAGAGATTCTTTCTCGGGGAAGACAATGTCAACGCTCCTGAAGCACTGCCCGATTGCTTTCTTCTGGAAGCTGATTCGGCTCATTTCTCTCTGCACCTAGCTGCCTGGCTCTCTATTGCAAACTATCAATGGGTGCAGAGAATAATTCCCAGAGGCTATCACATCCCCCTAACATCTTACCCAAGACCTCCAAATCCGTTCCCAATGTTCCACCCAGTCATATGGAGGAGGCATCTTCTGAAATAAGAAAGCTATGTCAAAAACGAGTTATCCAACAGGTCCTCCCAGACCAGTGCAGATCTGGTTTTTACTCTATTCTTTTTAGTGCCAAAAAAGACCGGCGACTGGAGGTCCATTTTGGATCTCAGCCAGCTAAACAAATCAGTGGTTCAGACCAAGTTCCACATGGTTACGATTCAGTCCATTCTCCCTTTTCTTTGGGGGAGGGTGTGTGGATGTGCTCGATAGACCTCCGGGATGCGTATTACCAAATCAAAATGGACAAACACTCCAGGAGTCTCCTTTGCTTTGTGGGAGACAATCATTACCAATTCAGAGTCCTGCTATTCGGTCTCTCGACGGCCCCCAGAATGTTCATGAAATGTCTAGCAGTGGTCACAGCTCATCTGCGACTTCAGGGATTCCAGGCGTTTCTGTATTTAGGTGATTGGCTTCTCTCTGCCCCCACCAAGCGCCTACTGGTCAGGGCCCTCCGCTACACTCTAGTACTAGCGGATTCACTGGGAAAAATCCAACCTTCAGCCCTCACAACAATTGGAATTTATAGGGGCAGTACTCAACACTCAAACAAGTCTGGTCTCTTCCCTCATAGGCTTCAGAGATTAAGGGCACAAGTTCAAGTGATCTTCTGTCGAAGAAAGGTGTCTGCAAGGAAAGTTCTTCAGGCTCTGGGTTCTATGGCAGCAGTCATTCCAATTGTTCCCCTAGCCAGATTACATATGAGACTGCTAAAATGGCTCCTTCTGTCCCAGTGGATATCCAGTCTTCATCTCTTGACCTCACAGATCCTCATCATCAACTCCAAGCAAGATCTCCTGTGGTGGATGAGTACAGACTAAAATCATTGGTGTCGCCCTTCCAGGCTCCCCAACTCAGCACCCCGACGACCACAGATGCTTCCCTGATAGGGTGGGGGGCCACTTCCAGGAAAAGTTAGTCCAAGGCACGTGGTCCAGCATAGAGGTCAACTTGCAGATAAGTGTCATGGAGTTGAGTGGTGCTATTAGCGTTGCAGGCATTCCATCCGCTCCTTCTGTCAGGAACGATTGATATCCAGTCGGACAACATGTCCATTGTCTGTCTGGTACATAAACAGGGAGGGGACCAAATCCTAGCCCCTTTGTCGCGAAACCATGAGAATCTGGCATTGGGCGATAGCTTCCAACCGCTTTCTATTCGCAGTGCACATCCCGGGGAGCTCCAACGTGATTGTGGACAGGCTGAGCAGATGCATCCTTCGTCCTCAAGAGTCGTCTCTGAGTGTGATGGCAGAAATCTTCAGCCGTTGGGGCCTCTATGCTTCGACCTTTTTGCCTCCCCTTCGAACACAAAATGCAGCAGCTACTTTGCCTTCTTTCTCCTTCACGGGGTGTCACCGAGAGACGCTTTGACTCATGATTGGCCCTCTGATCTCCTCTGTGCGTATCCTCCGATACCTCTTATCCCTCTTTTTCTAAGGCAAGCTATCCAGTTGACAAGCAAAGCGATCCTCATTGCCCTGTTCTGGCCTCATCAAGTGTGGTTTCCCTTCCTCCGACCTCACCTGTCGCAACCTCCTTGGATCCTGGAAACTCATCAGGACCTCATATCTCACTCACAAGAGCTGTCCCCCACTGAATCTTTCCACTCTCAAGCTGACGGCTTGGCTTCTCCACTTCCGTTAGGTGCCAGGCAGGAAATCTTCTTATCTGTCCATGATATTATTCTGGCCTCCCACAAACCATCCACCAGAAAACTTTACAGGGACAAACGGAAAAGATTCTCTATCTGGTCACATGATTGGATGCCAAATCAGTTTTCAACTTCCGTAGCTACTATTTTTCATTACCGTTCTGAGTTGTTTGACAATGGTGCATCAGCTTCCACCATTCGAGTCCATTTAGCAGCTATTTCTAACTTCCCTAATGGTAAAATGGCTCAGGGATTGCATTCTCATATTCGCTTACGAATTAATCTGAGCCTGCTTAAATCAAAGCTCATTCAACTAGGGCTATCGCAGCGTCTGTTGCCTTCCACTCAAGAGTCTCCATGGATGACATCTGTGCAGCAGCCATTTGGGCTAAACCCCATACCTTCATCAAGCATTATAAATTGGATCTGATCTCCAGGGGAAGAGCGGCCTTTGGCTCAGTGGTTATCAGGAATGTACTTCCATAAGGGCCACCCAGGTTCTCCAAGTAGCTTGGGATTCTGTCCCATCAGTGATGAATTAGAAAGAATATTAATAACTTCAGATAAAGTTGTCTTACAATAACGTTCCATCTGAGTTGTTGATCTTCCAGTCGTTAGACCCTCCCACCGGCCCCCACCAAAGGCTCCTGGCGAATCTTCTGGGTCTTTGTGGTGTTTCAGGGTTTCTGCGCAGAGATGGCCTCTGACTTTGACTTTGTTCTGTATGTTGCATGCAAACTCTATCTGAGGTAACTGAGTAAAGGGCATTGTGAGTGGCAGCTTAGCTTGAGAGTTTTGGTGCACGCAAGCTTGGTATAAGGCTAACTCTGTTCCGAGGGCTCGGAACCGAACACATCAGTGATGACTGGAAGAAGATCAACAACTCAGATGGAAGTTATGGTAAGACATAACTTCTTTTTTTTTTCCCCATGCTTCTTTCCATGTGGCGGTTTAAAATGTTGCCCACTGTATCTTTTCAGGCTATTTGGATGTCCTTCAAGGATGCATCTGCAGTCCTTACAAATGGGTAGTCCTGTCGTCAGGCAGCCCTTCGGTCGGCCGGATTCCAAAGTCTGGGTCTGGCTTCGGCTGTTGTCGCACTTCACCCGACGTCATAGCTGCAGTTTTTTGGGTATAAAGGCATCAGCCGACGCCATCTTCCTCGGTCTTTCTTGCCGTGGCAAGCAGAAGCTGTTCGCAAGTGCCGGTCGGTCAGAACCAGAGATTTCATACCGAATACTACTTCGAAGACTTCTAAAAAGCTAAGTACCCCGTTGGGGACTCTTTCTTGCCTCAGCCGATGTCAGAAAAAGTGAATAACTGTTTAACTTGTGGGAAACAAATACCTCATAAAGATTTCCACTCTTACTGCTTACCTTGTTTAGGCCCAGACCACGACGTAGCAGCTTGTCTAGCCTGTGCTTCTTTTAACCAACGGACGCTTAGACGTCTGTCAGAATTTGCAGAACAGTTTTTCGGCTCTGAATTTGCTTATATCATGCCGTCGGACCCTCCGACTTCACAAATTACCAAAAAATGCAGGGAAAAGGACCGACACTCGCGGTCCGCGGTTTCGGCCGAAACCGCGGTTAAGCCTACCACGAGTGTCTCGGTTTCGGCTGAAACCGAGCAAGCGGTTCTTCCCCCGGCCGAAAACATGCCTTCTACCGAGGCCTCTTCTAGCCTGGTGGAATCGGCTTCTGAAATGCAACCTTCTGTTGCGGTTTCTCAGGAGTTATCAGACACTATTCCCTTGGATATTTCAACCCCTGCACATGGAGCTGCTAGGCCTCCTGCAGCCATGTCTGTTAAGGCCTTTGCCAGGGCTAAAGCAGCTAAAGCTTCAAAAACGGTGCCTGTTAAACCCCTCTCACAGGCCCAGCACCAGTTCCCATATGCTTTCTTTGGCTGAGGATCTCATTTCTTTAATTCGTGGCTCCCAGCCTCATCCAGACAGGGCCTCTCATCCACCTCCAGAGAAGAGGCCTAGAGCAGAGCCCCCTGAACCAGTATCCACAGATAACTCCTCTGATGACTCAGAACATACAGACCCTCCTGAGGCTCCTTATTCCCCTTACGAAGACTCTGATGCTGAAGAGTCCATTCCTTCAGCCTCTCCACCTGAGGAATTTTCCTTTGGAGAAACCTTGCATGCTATGAGGGAACAATTTCAGTGGCAGGGCCAAGATTTCTCAGACTCCAGAAAAAGGCTTAGAACCTTTCTACATTTGCCACAGCATAGGCCTTTAGCTATACCTCCAGTTCTTTCTGTCGTAGATGATGCATTTAATGATGCTTGCACTGCTCCTGATTCATTACCTCCGGCCCCTGCTAAGCCCGATAGGTTCTACAGGGTCCCGGACACTCATCACCATTTATACAAGGCTCCTTTTGCAGATCCAGAGACTATCTCCCAGGGTCCTAAAGCTGTAGCAACTACAGCTGCTAAAAACCCCCTCCCCTCTGAAAGGGAATCCAGATCCTTAGAGAGATGGGGTAAAAAAGTTTACACTTTTGCTACTTTGTCAGCTAGAGCTTTGAACTGCCAATTCCATATGATTCAATATCAAGAGTTTATGCTTGACCAGTTAACTAAAAGTGTCCTCTGAAGAATCGCTAGATAAAAAATATGTTCAGGAAATGGTACATAACATACAGCAGATTAGTAACCATTCTTTAAAATGTGGCTATGATGCACTGGAGGCTTCCTTTAGATCAGCCATGACTGGCACAGTTATCCGCAGACATGCATGGTTGAAAGAGCAGGCATTACCAGACCATGTCAAATCTAAGCTTTTGGATGCACCCATGGACAAGGTCAATTTATTTGGTTCCCCTGCACAGCAGGTACTAAAGAAGATGGAAGAGAAGGCGAAATCTGTACAAACAGTGAAAGATTTCTTACAGGTTCAACCTCCAAGGTTTAGCTGGAACTGGCCCTCCAAAAATTGGTCCTTTCCAGACTCCTCTAAGACACAGAGAGGCAGGAATAGGCGTTCGAGGCAGAAACCAATCCAGGGGTGCCTACAGGGGACGCCAGTGGCAAGGTAACAACCAGCGAGGCACGGATGCAGCCACCACCACTACAACAACTCAATCACAGTGACTTGGATGTGGCACCGCCTACCAGGGAACAACTGGAAGCACCCTTAGGCGGAAAGCTAACCTTATTTTCAAAGAACTGGCATTGCATCACAAGGGAAAAATGGATTTTGCAAACTATAGACCAAGGTTACAGGTTCCATTTCCATACTCTACCAGGAAAGAGAGGAATGCCAAACCTACCACCTACTCAAAGGGCAGAAGCTCTAAAGCAAATATCTCAATTATTAAGAATGAAAGCTGTGGAAAAGGTACCATCTATGGAGCAAGGAAAGGGATTTTACTCCAGACTCTTCATGGTACCAAGAAAAGAGAACAAATGGAGGCCTATTCTCGACCTGTCCGCTTTAAACACATTCCTCATTGTTCCAAAATTCAAAATGCTGACCCTACAGCAGCTTCTTCCCATGCTGGGCAAGGAGTCTTGGCTGGTAACTCTAGATCTCAAGGAGGCATACCTGCACGTCCCCATACGACCAATTTGCAGAAGATACCTCAGATTTCTTGCAGGATCAGAGCATTATCAATTCTCAGCATTGCCCTTTGGCTTATCTACTGCGCCCAGAGTGTTCACGAAATGCCTGGCATCAGTAATTGCTCATTGCAGACTTCAGGGGATCCAAATTTCTCCCTACCTGGACGACTGCCTGATTCAAGCGGACAACAAAAGCAAACTGACAGAAGACTTACAAAGAGTCATTTACCTACTGCAAGCCCTGGGATATACAGTCAATATAAAAGTCAAGGCTGACTCCATCCCAAAGAATAACTTTTCTGGGTGCAGAGCTGGACACATCAAAACAAATGGCATTCCAAACTGCAGAAAAGCAAGAGCAATTACCTCTCTACTTCTTGGCATTAACAAAGCAGAACCATCTAACTGCAAGAAAAGTACTGCAAGCCCTAGGCTTCATGGCATCCTGCATAATTCTGGTCCCTCATGCCAGACTGCATATGAGAAAGCTACAGTGGTACATAAAGAATTTGTGGTCCCAACACAAGCACAGCCTAGAAACCAAAATTCCAATAATCCCATGCCTGAAACAAGAGTTCCTATGGTGGGCTCAGGCCTGTCAATCAAACAAAGGATTGCCCTTCTGCAACAGTCAACCAAGCCAAACCATCACGACAGATGCCTCAGACCTCGGTTGGGGGCACACATGCTGGACAAGTGCATACAAGGCTTATGGACTCAAGACCAGCTGCGCCTGCACATAAATCTGAAGGAAATGCTGGCAGTAAAATTGGCAATCCAGTCATTCAGACCATTTCTCCAAGAAGGTCAGTTGATAAGGACAGACAACACCACAGTTATGTGGTACATCAACAAACAGGGAGGCACACATTCTTATCCTCTATGCCGGCTGGCACTGGACTTATGGGATGTGGCTCTGAGCTACAACATTCAGTTACAAGCAATTTTTGTACCGGGAAAAGAAAACATTCTGGCAGACATTTTAAGCAGAACTACCACAGATGCCCACGAATGGATGCTGCATCCGGACATCTTCAAATCCATCACAAGAGAATGGGGATTACCACAAATAGACTTATTTGCATCCCCACTCAATCACCAGCTAAAGAAATTCTGCACAAGGACGTACCACCCACTTGCTTGGAAGGTGGACTCCTATCTTTCAGTTGGAAAAACCTGACAGCTTATGCATTCCCACCACTTCCTTTGATGCACAAGGTGCTTTTGAAGTTCAAAGAGGAGCGTCCAAGGATCATTCTGATAGCTCCAGACTGGCCAAGACAACATTGGTACCCATTGCTGAGGAGCATGTCTCGGGAACAAATATGGACACTGCCCTGATCCCATTGCTGTTAACACAGAACAACTACAACATCCTGCATCCAAACCTGAAAACTCTGCAGCTAACTGCCTGGAACATTACATAAGGACAATTAACCCAGATTTATCCCAAAGGGTTAAAGACATAATCCTTGAGGCTCGTAGACCTTTAACAAGAAAGAATTATGCAGCAAAATGGAAAAGATATCTCATTTGGAGTACTGCAAAAGGAGAAGATGTGGCGCTAGTAAACATAGCCAACATCCTGGAGTACTTGGCAGAGCTCTTCCATGCAGGCCTGTCCTATTCCTCCATCAAGATACATGCATCAGCTATTTCAGCAGAATACAGCTTGGATCCTCCTGTCTTCTCTCATCCTCTGCTCAGACAGTTTCTGAGAGGAATTAAAATGTAAAACCTCCCAGGAAACCACCATTGCCAGCATGGGACTTGAACTTTGTGTTAGAAAAATTGACACTTCCCCCTTTCGAACCAGCAGCAACAGCAGAATTACAATACTTATCCCGGAAGACTGCTTTCCTACTGGCAATCACCTCAGCAAGAAGGGTCTCTGAACTACAGGCATTAATGGCAGTGCAACCCTTCCTGATCTTCCATCAAGATAGTGTCCATGAGAACAAATCCCACATTTATGCCTAAGGTGGTATCCAGAGTGTCTTTAAATCAGGCTATCCACCTACCTGATTCTTCCCCAACCCACAGAACAGGGGAGAAAGACTGTTGCATACCTTGGATGTACATAGGCAATTACGCTACTACCTGGACAGGACCAAGTCCAATAGAAAAACTGACCAGCTTCTGGTAGCATATGCAACAGGAAAGGAAGGAAAACCTATTTCAAAACAGACAATCTCCAAATGGATAGGAAATTGCATTAGATTTTGTTACTCCTACCATGGAAAGAAAACTCCAGAGAACATCAGGCCTCACTCCACAAGGGCTACAGCCACTACCACAGCTTTCTTACGAGGAGTGGCTACCAAGGACATTATAGAGGCTGCTACTTGGACCTCCGTGCATACATTTGCCAAGCATTACAATTTACCTTTATACTCTAGATCCCGAGCAGGTTTTGCCACTGCTGTTTTGCAAGGGATCCTAACTACACCATAATCTCTACTTTTTTCCTCCTCCCTTAGTTTAGCTATGGTATTCTACCCATTTGTAAGGACTGCAGATGCATCCTTGAAGGACATAGTACAGTTTTGTACCTACCATAAATGTAGATGTCCGATAGGAATGCATCTGCAGTCAGGATTACCCACCCACCTTCCCCTCTGTGGTACTCCTAGGGTATTTGCCATCCTTCAGCTAGCTTGGGGGGGATCTATTATGGTGTATTTGTTTGTATATATGTACATACATGCTTATTTTATGTGTTGCTCTCTACTATTTGGAAACATTGGCATTTATCCAAATTTAGCCATCAAAGAGGGCACCTGGCATCTGGGGCAAGAAACACTGAGGAAGATGGCGTCGGCTGATGCCTTTATACCCGAAAAACTGCAGCTATGACGTCGGGTGAAGTGCGACAACAGCCGAAGCCAGACCCAGACTTTGGAATCCGGCCGACCGAAGGGCTGCCTGACGACAGGACTACCCATTTGTAAGGACTGCAGATGCATTCCTATCGGACATCTACATTTATGGTAGGTACAAAACTGTACTTTTTTCCTCTTGCATCAAGGCATCATATTTCTGAATCTAAATCTTCACTTATGTGCTAATTATCCAGCAGCTTGGTAATTCCTGAGGGTTGCAGCTGCATCTAGACCATTTTGTAACTGAAAATTATACTTCTCTATTTTTAAATGCAAAACCCTCCCCAAAAAATACAAATTCTTCATGTGAGACACCAAGTAATATTTGAATATTTGTCAGAATGCTCCATAAAACTTCATGAAAGTTAATAGACTATAAACTTCACAGAAATTAGATGTTTTAACTCCAAAGAAGTCTTGCATATACAGCTAGACATTTGCATTTTTAAAGATATGTGATGTCTGTCACTCTCCTTTCTTCAGCGTAAATGCATGAGGTCCCTGGTCTCCTCCAGAGCTCACACACACAGGGTGTTGCATACCCGTACACAGGATGGGTGAAGAAATGGTCACTGCCCATTAAAACCTTTCATCCTGTCCTCTGGCACAGTTTTGAGTCCCAAAACCAGGTAACTAGTGACTCAAGTTGCTCTTGGAAATGTTGGAATGGGATGGGCTTTCTTTGTTTTTAAGATGATATTAAGATCTGTAGTGGAGAGATGTTTCTCTGTTTAATTACATACATTGAGTTATTGCCCTCACCACTTCAGATTTATTTTAGCTGTAGTTTGCCATTTAGTGCATGCAAATGTTATATAGCAGCCAAAAGATGCATTTCTGGATAAGTGGCATAATTTGAGTTGCTACTGAGAAGATTCAACATTTTTTTATAATTTGCTCTGCAGGACCTTGAAGAATTGGACCCTGATTTTATCATGGCAAAACAAGTTGAACAACTAGAGAAAGAAAAGAAGGAACTCCAGGAGCGTCTGAAAAATCAGGAAAAGAAGGTGAGTATAATTCAGTATATTGTGCTTGATACTGCCATGGGATAATGTGCAACTCACTTTGATTGTACTTATACAAACAGAATGAAGAAATCTGTATTTCCTTTCTGTACTTGTGCGTATAGCTTATTTAATTCTGCTGAAACACTCAAGTTCTGTCATTTCACTGGTATCCTCCATGGGATGGGAACTGTGCATATTTGCTAAGAAATACATTTTCTTTAAATGTGTTGTCCATTATTGGATTTCTTGAGCAGAAATGTTAAAAGAATCAGAGCTGCTTATTAATTAAGCACATCTCTTTAATCCGCTTCTTAAGCCAATCAACTGCATGGTGGAAAATTTTGCACTGATGAAGCTTCAGTTTGAAGGCAAGGTATCCTTCTATTCATATGCTGCTGTATTCATTACACAAGGGAGTTCACCTCTGGTGACTCTCGTATGTCTGGCCTTTTTACAAAAGGATAGATGCTACCACTACGGTGCGTGTGACGTCCTGTCTCTCTCTCTGCGGGCGTCTGCCATAAACAAGACATCTGGTACAAAATGGCTGTCAGCGCACGCCCTCCTCAGAACGTTTGTGCTGCCTTTGTGACTGCCAGCTACGGTCATCGCTCCTTTGGAAAAATGATCCTGCATGATTCATTCTTCTTATCTGACTTCAGATAAGTACCCCATACTGGTTTTTGATTATCTATTGCTTCTGCTGTTGGGTTTCATGTTAGGTAGAAAGGGCAAGGGTAGGTGTGGAAGGCACATTCCACATAAGGATACGCATGAGCTCTGCGTATTTTGCTTCGGCCAGGAACACGACCACACTACCCGTAGTGTCTTTCAGGCCTTTGTGCCCAAAACCCTTAATCGCCTAGCTGCCTTAAAGCTTTATTTAGAGAACTAGCGTCTGCAAGTGATGGATCCGACGTCAGGGCCCCCGGATGAGCAGTCAGTCAAAAAGGCCAAAAAGTTTAGGTCTGAACAAACTTCTGCGCCCTCCCCTCCAGCAGTACCTCTCGAGGCCGGTTAAGGCCTGGAGTCTGAGCTTGGGATCCTTGGTCCTTCCTTTGGCAGGTACCCACAAGGAAGCCCTTTAAGAATCTGAGGGCACATCTCAGAGGAATCCAAATCGGTCACCAAGAGGGAACCTAGGCTCATTATCTGAGGACCCGCGTGGGGTCTCGCAAATTATAATTAGGGAAAATGTTAGCTCTGATATTGTGGAGTGCCACCCGGAGTCCGGCCCTCCAACTCTTTACCAGATCTTCGACACCTCAACGTTGGGAGTCCCACAAAAAGACAAAACAAAAAAAAAACACCTTGCTCCTCCGCTGACAATTGGGGCCTCCAAACAAATCCTGACTGGCAGACATTCACCCAAGGCCTTTTGAAAACCTTCTTAGCCCTGCGACAGGCCCCTACTCCAGGCCAGGCTCCTACTGCATCTACCCCCAAGAGAAAAATATCTCTGAACATCTCATCTGAGGTGGAAGATTCATCAGGGGATGAAACTCTCACTTGCCCCTCTCAAACTGCTTCCCCTCTGGGGTATGCCTCCCCAGAGGGAGGAATCCAATGACACATTCACCAGCTGAAGATATTCCTTTGGGGAAACCATTGCTCAAATGAAAGAATTCTTTAAGTGGGACAGCAGTCAGATAACAGAAACCCAGAAAAGGTATTATGATCTATTGCAAATAGTCTCTCAACCCGTCTGCTGTACCCCAGTGCACCCTGCCTTCTTGGATGCCTTCTTAGCTGTCTCCAAAAACCTTGACTCACAACCTCCAGCACCCAAACTGTCAGGTTTTATAAGGTCCCTGAGGATGCCATATTACTGTATAAAACTCCTTCTGCAGACCCTTCAGTCATTACTGTGTCTATAGACAAGAATGCTAAGCTACTCACATACCACCCTCCTGCCATCTGACAAGGACAGCAGATTAATGGAGCACTTGGGGGGGGGAGGGGTGTATATTTCTCTAGTAATAAAAGCAATTAACTTCCAAACCTATATGGCCAAATATTCCCTGGCCGTACTGGTGGACTTGACAAGAGAACTGGGGGACATCCCAGACTCCCCTGCCAAGGCTAAGTTATCCTCTGTTAAATTCCTTCACTCATGTGACCATGCACTCTGTAAAGTGCAGTTATGATGCAGTGGAAGCCTCATCAAGGGCTGCTGCCTCAGTCTGTCATTAGGAGATACTCCTGGCTTAGATTACAGCCTCTCCCTGATGACATCAAGAATAAACTCTTAAGATGCACCACAAGACAATAAAGACTTGCTTGGTTCAGCTGATGATTATCTTTTCAAAGCCCTCCAAGCAAAAGGGAAGGAACTACCAGACCTGAGACACATTTTTGTCTCTCCTATGCCACACTTCCAAAGAAACTACCCTGCTAAGACCTCCTTTGTGAGAAGGCCTTTAAGTTACCTGCCAAGTACAAAAAGGACTCCAGGAAGTGGACCTCATGCAGGTCTGCTCCCTCTACTCCTGTTGCCAGACAGCCCTTTCAGAGTAAGCCTGGTAGCCTGTGACTGTCAGGCACTGGATCCAGGCACCCCTCTTTCTGTTTGTCTCTCTCTCTCCCCCTCCCACCCAGCTTGGAATCAGGTTACTCAGGACTCTTGGGTCCTCTCTGTAATTCAAACTGGATACTTTATATGGGAGACCAATCTTACTCCTAGAGGCATTCCTCAGTCCCCTTGAGAACAACTGGCCCTTTTTCCCCTCTGTTCTTCAGGCGCTCCTTGCTAAGGGAACCATCCATGAAGTCCCTTCACATACAAAAGGAAAGGGATTCTATTCCGGGATCTTCCTGGTGCCCAGGAATGAAGGTCCATGGAGACCACTCCTGGACTTGTCCCACCTCAACACCTTCCTCCATGTTCCTTCCTTTTTGATGCTCACTCTTCCTAACCCTTCTTCCTCTGATACTACCCCAGGCATTCTTAGTGTCTCTGGATATAAAAGACGCTTATTTGCACATCCCAGTCCACCCCCTATTCAGGACATTTCTCCATTTCACTGAGGATGTTGCACACTTTCAGTTCTGTGTTTTTCCATTTGGTCTCTCTACGGCTCCAAGAGTGTTTACAAAATGTCTGGCACCTGTCATAGTTTTCACCAGGACAAAGGGAATGAAACTCTTCCCCTACCTAGACGATATCCTGATCCAGGGTACTTAAGCTTGTATGGCACTACACCACCTGGACTTCACCATTGCCCTTTGAGATGTCTGGAGTTCAATATAAATAAGTACTCCCTGATGTTTTCACAAGATTAGGTGTTCCTGAGGTGCAGGATCCTCACAGAAAAAGAAAATGGCTAGTCTTCCCCCAGGAAAAATTGTCTTTCTCACTGCTTACCTCATGCAATTACTTCCTCTAAAATCTCTGTTAGCCAGGTAGTTTCTCAGGCTGTTAAGATTCATGGCCTCCACCATTCCTATGGTTCCTCTGGCAAAGCTGCACATGAGAAAATTCCAGTGGTACTTGAGAACTGTCTGGAAAGAGCACCTGCACCCTCTGGAGTTCATGGTGCCAGTGCTTCCATGCCTTTCCAGAGAGGTGAACTGATGGATAGCCCAGATACAGGCTAACCCAGGCCTACCCTTGTAGCCATTGCTCCCAAACAGGATCCCTTCACAGATGCCTCAGACATCGGGTGGGGGCAACCCTTGGCAGAATGCAGAGTGAGAAACACATGGACCCTCACTCAACAGAAGGAACACACCGATATCAAGGAAATGAGAGCCCTGGTTTTAGCCCTACAAATTTTCCAGGACCGTCTCCTACCAGACACACAAGTGGTACACAGTACCACGGTGCTGTGGTACATAAACAGGAGAGGACAAGGTCCTACCTTCTGTGCAGGTTGGCTCTCCAGGCGGTCTGCATCCCCTCTGCAGACACTGCAATGGCAGATTCCCTAAGCAGGGCCATGACTCTGTCTCACGATTGGATGCTAAACAGAGATGTGTTTCTGGACCTGGTCCATTGATGCGATATTCCATATGTGCGTCTGTTTGCCTCCTCCATGAACAGACAGCTTTTAACCTTCTGCTCCAGTGTACCACACCCCGAAGCATGGAGAATGGATGCCCTGTCATTCCCTTTGGATGCGGATTGCATGCTTATGCATCCCCTTCCCTCTCATACAAAAAGTTCTGAAAATTCAGAAAGAACAACCTCAAATCTTGTCGGTGACTCTCTGTTGGCAAAGGCAGCACTGGTTCCCCCTGCTATTTCATCTAGCCAAGGGCAATCGCCACTAGTTACCCCATGGATGGACCTGCTCACACAGAAGGGAATTCTCATACACCCACACATGTCCACTCTGAACCTTACTGTGTGGGTGATAGGGCATTGCTTCCCTTCAGACACCTTTACACAGAGGATACGCTTCAGGTTTTGCAGGAGGGCAGAAAACCAAATACAAGAAAATCATTCCTTTCTAAATGGAAGAGATTTTCTACATGGTGTCAGAAACGCAACATACAGCCACTTGTAGAGCCTCCAGTGGTCCTGTACTACCTGTGTGAATTGATGATGTCTGGACTCTTATTCATCGGTCAGGGCCAATTTGTCTGCCATCTCAGCATGCCTGCTTGTCACCCCTCCCTTGGCTTCTAGGCTGAAGTCAAGCTCTTCCTTAAAGGGGTCCTGCACCTGAGACCCCCAAGGAAGCCCATTCCACCTCGTTGAGATCTAAATTTTGTACGAGAAAAATTGGCACTGTGTTCCCTCCAGCATCGCACTTGGAAAACTATTCTCTTGGTGGCTATTACTTCAGCAGGAAGGGTTTCAGAACTACAAGCCCTTATGGCTTCTCATCCTTTTACTGTCTTTCACAAAGACAGGGTGTGTTTGTGTAGCAACCCATAATTTATGTGTAAAGTGGTCTGTGAGCTGTCCCTGAATCAGGTCATCAACCTTCCTACATTATTTTCTTCACCCCAAAACCAGGCTGAAAGGATTCTACATTCCCTGGACGTTCACAGACAACTCCGATATTTGGCCAACCCAAACCCATCCTTAAATTGGACAGGCTCTTTTGTGTCTTAACACCCAAGAGCCCTGGGACTCCCTGTTTCCATGCAAACCATATCCTCTTGGATAGCTAAAGTTATCTCCTTCTGCTACACAGCCCATGGCAGGAGGCTTTCCTCCCCGGTAAAGGCAGACTCCACTAGGGCAGTATCCTCCTCTGGAGCCTTTTTCAAAGGCCTGGATACAGCTGCCATTCTAGAAGCAGCTACATGGACCTCTGTCCATACCTTCATAAACTCTACAAGCTGGACATTGTTTCTAGGGCCAGAGCAGGATTTGCCAGAGCTGTCCTTCATGGGTTTGTGGAGGATACATCTGTCCCGTCATCCAAATCATAGGGCAGAACCTTTTGCACTCTCCCTTGTGTAATGAATACAGCAGCATGTGAATAGAAGAACGTAGGATTGTTGTGTAAAATCTTACCGTAACTTTAGATGTTCTTCGTGATTCACTGTTGCAGTCATTACATTTGGTAATCCTGCTGGCAAGTTGCCCTCAGTCGGCATGAATTCCAAAGTCTTGGGTCCTGCGTCGGCTGCTGTCGCCCCTTCCCTGATGTCAGGTCGTCAGGGGTATAAAAGATGCAGCCGACGCCATTTTCTTCAGTCTTTCTTGCCGCGCGGTGCCCGAAGCAGAAGCAGTTCGCAAGTGCCGATTGGCCAACTCCTGAGATTTTTGTATTCGAGTTTCAGATCCGAAGTCTTCATTAAAAGCTAAGTACCCCATTGGGGAAACTTTTTTCTTGCTCCAGACCGATGTAAGAAAAAGTTAATAATTGTATTTCTTGTGGGAAGCAAATACCTCATAAGGACTTTCATTCTTACTGTATTCCTTGCCTAGACCCTGACCACGACGTTTCTAGTTGTCTGTTTTGTGCTAGATTTAACCAACACACTATTAAGCGTCTGTACGATTTTGCATTAAGCTATTTTGGGCACAGATTTAATTATACAATGTCGTCGGATAGCCATCCGACTATTGGAGTTCATATAAAAAATGCAAAGAAAAAGACAGGCAACCGAGGTCCAAAACCGACGACAAAGCTTCTCCTAAGCCAGTCGCCAGTTCTCAGTGAGGAGCTTTCGCAGCCCCTGACGCCCGCTTCTTTAGAGTCACAGGCTGCTACCGACTTCCACGTGGAGTCGGCCAGGCCGCTGGAAACTCAAGGTATTGGAGCCTCGCAGACTATTCCCTCAGATGGGTCTGGAGCCGCTGAGCAGGCATCTGCTTCTGAGGGTGTATTCAGACCTAAACAATTATACATTAGTCTTTGCCTTTGTAGCTGAAGTCAGTTTAAAGCACCTTTAAAGGCAAAGAAACAAGTTCTCCAGACACATGGACAGGCCTCCATGCCCAAAAAACAGATGCTCAAAATGGCTGAAGACTTAATTACCTTGATCAGGGGTTCCCATCCCCCTCCTGATAAGACGCCTAGGCAAGAGACAGACTATGAATCTTCAGATCAGGTTTCCATTTCCTCTGATTCTTCTTCTGATCAGGAATATCCCCCCCCCCATGAGGATTCTAATGCTGAAGAATCTATTCCTTCAGCTTCTCCTCCTGAGGACTATTCCTTTGGGGATACCTTGCATACCATGAGGGAGCATTTCCACTGGGAGAGTCAAGATTTTTCAGAATCTAAGAGGCTCAGGGACTTTCTTCTACTACCTCAACACAGGCCTCTAGCTATTCCACCTGTGTTAGACATTGTAGATGATGTGTTTTCAGAGTCTAGTCTGAACCCCAACTCCTTACCTCCAGCTGCTGTTAAGCCCAACAGATACTACAGGGTTCCTGACTCTCACAAATTCCTTTTTAAAAACCCTGCATCAGACCCAGAAACTATTTCTCAGGGTCCCAAAGGGGTTAAGGCTTCCACTGCAAAAAAAAACCCTACCCCCTCTGACAGATTCTAGGGCATTGGATAGATGGGGAAAAAGATTTACACATCTGCTACTTTGGTTACAAGGGCCTTAAACTGCCAGTTTCATATGCTCAGATATCAGCAATATGTCATGACATTGCTTAAACAGAAAATGTTGGTAAATTCTGAATGTGCAGAAAACGAAGAAATGCAGAATTTATTGCATGCAGCTGAACAAGTTGGAAAGCATACTTTGCAATGTGATTTTTATTCTCTGGAGGCCTCCTGCAGGGCCACTGTTACGGGTTCTGCAATTAGGAGGCATGCTTGGTTAAAGGAATAAAATCTGCTTGATCATGTCAAAGTTAAATTATTAGATGCACTGTTACAGCATGATACCTTGTTTGGTGTTAAAGAAAATGGAGGACAAAGCTAAATCTATGCAAACGGTCAAAGATTTTTTACAAGTACAGCCACCTAGGTTTAGCAGACACTGGCCTACAAAGAATTGGTCCCTTACAGTGTCAGACAGACCTCAAAGGGGCAGATCCAGATGCCCTAGAAGGCAGATCTCAGCCGCAAGGTTCATACAGGTCCAAGCAATCGGGTGCTTCTCCCTCCAAAAGTGGAGAAGACAAATCACAACCATACAGGAAACAGTTCCAATGACTTCCTCCTGCCAGCACCAAGCACTTGTCTACTGGCAGCACCCTTAGGAGGAAAAATAGCATTTTTTTCTCAATTGGAACATTATAACCCAGGACAAATGGGTTCTAGCCGTAGTGTCGCAAGGCTACAAGTTTCACTTCCTTACCCTGCCAAGGGTAAATGGTTGGCCAGACCTACCAAAAAATCAGTGGGCAGAGGCTCAAAAACAAGTCTCATCCCTCATGGACATGGGGGCTATTCAACAAGTGCCACAGCAAGAGCAGGGATAAGGATTTTACTCGACTGTTCTTGGTACCCAGAAAGGACAAAACATGGAGACCAGTACTGGACCTATCTCTTCTAAACACTTTCCTGGATATACCAAAATTCAAGATGTTGACCTTGCAACAGCTTCTGCCCATGCTGGGCAGAAAGGCTTGGCTCGTCACTTTGGACCTAAAAGAGGCATACCTGCATGTCCCAATCAGACAGTCATGCAGAAGATACCTCAGATTCAAGGCTGGTTCAAAGCATTACCAATTCTCTGCACTGCCCTTTGTCTTATCTACTGCATCCAAGGTTTTCACAAAGTGCCTAGCACCAGTAATTGCATTCTGCAGACAGAGGAATACAAATATATCCTTACTTGGACGACTGCCTCATTCAAGCAGAGAACAAGGACATTCTACTGCAGCATCTGACATTTGTGAAAAGACTTAACATGCCTAGGGTACACAGTCAACGAAAAGAAATCAAAACTAGTACCCTCTCAAGAGATAATATTCCTGGGTGCAAGCTTAAATACAGCTGCCCAGATGGCTTATCTCACACCAGACAAACAAAGGCAAATGACAACAAAGACCCAGTTATCTGCAAGAAAAATTCTGCAGGCTTTGGGCTTCATGGCATCCTGCATCCTACTAATTCCATATGCAAGACTGCATATGAGGAAACTTCAATGGTACCTACAAAGTGTCTGGACACAACATTGCCACAGCCTGGAAACAATGATTACTCTCATTCCCTGCCTGCAACAGGAGTTTCGATGGTGGGCAAAGGCTTGTCACCAAAACAAGGGACAGCCATTCTCACTACACCCAGCCAGGCAGAACCTAATAACGGATGCATCAGATTATGCCTGGGGGGCCCACATGGCAGGAAGAGGCATTCAGGGCACCTGGTCCACAAATCAAATGCATCTACATATCAAGAAAAAAGAGATGCTAGCTGTTCAAAATGCCCTGACAGCCTTCAAGGACCTAATTCATCCGGGACAACTACTGATAGACAGACAAATTCCATGGTCATGTGGTACATAAGCAGTGGGGCATGCATTCTTACCCCCTTTGCAGACTAGCCATGGCTTTATGGGACACAGCATTGGCTTACCAAGTTCATCTGCAGGCACAATTCCTGCCAGGAAATGACATTACTCTGGCAGACGAGCTAAGCAGAAACCTCATGGATCCCCACGAGTGGCACCTGGATCCACAAGTCTTCAGCATGATGACAAAGAAATGGGGACGCCCGGACATAGATCTATTTGCCTCCCCTCACATCTATCAACTAAAAAGATTCTGCACAAGGGCTTATCACAGACAAGCATGGAAAGTGGACGCCTTAACTTTCAACTGGAAAAACCTATCAGTATATGCCTTTCCTCCACTGCCTCTCCTCCCCAAGGTACTCCTAAAGGTGAGACAGGCAAAACCAAAAATGATCCTGATTGCCCCAGACTGGCCCCGCCAGTAATGATATCCGATCTTAAGGAACTTGTCTCAATGCCCAGCCTGGACTTTACCTCAAATACCTCATCTACTGTCCCAACAAAACAATCAGATTCTGCACAGCCAACTCAGGACTCTAAACCTGGCAGCATGGCTGATAATGTAGCCATACAAACTACACCTCTCAGTAAAGCTGTGATGGATGTCATTTTGGAAGCCAGAAGGCCTAGTACTAGAAAATCCTGTGCTGGAAAATGGAAGAGATTTTATGCTTGGAACCGAGCTTAAGGAACTGACACAGCTTTACCAAATATTCCTCAGATTTTGTAATACTTAACTGAGATGCTGGACAAAGGCCCATCTATTTCATCAATTAAAATTCATGCCTCAGCCATTTCAGCTCATTACAATACAGAGCCACCACTCTTTTCTCATCCTTTATTAAGGCAGTACCTCATAGGAGACAAAAATTTAAGGCCTCCGAGGAGATCACCAATACCTGCATGAGACCTCAATTATGTCTTGAAAAAACTCACCTCCTTTTGAACCAGGTGCAACTGCAGATACAAAGTTTTTATCTTGGAAAACAGCTCTGCTCCTAGTATTAACTTCTGCAAGACGAGAGCTACAGGCTCTCATGGCTGTGGAACCTTTTATCATTTTTTATCTAGACAGGGTCTCTCTGAGGACAAACCCTACATTTATGCCTAAGGTGGTGTCCAGTGTAGCCCTAAACCAAACTATTCATTTGCCAGCTTTTTTATCCAAAACCACAGAACAAGGGGGAGAAAATTCTGCATTCTTTGGACGTACACAGACAACTTAGATTCTATTTGGACAAAACTAAAGTTTTCAGAAAAACGGAACAATACTAGTGGCATATGCTGCAGGATCACAATGAAAGGCTATCTCCAACCAGACTATTTCAAAGTGGATAGGTCACTGCATTCGTTTCTGCTACTCTCAGCATGGCAAGCCAGTGCCTAAGGGTATTAGGCCACATTCAACCAGAGCTGCAGCCACTTCTGCAGCCTTTCTCAGGGGAGTACCAACCAAAGACATTTAGAGGCTGCTACTTGGAGTTCAGTGCACACCTTTACAAAACATTACAATCTGCCACTTTACTCTAAATCCAGAGCAGGCTTTGCCACTGCAGTTCTGCAGGGCCTCATAGCCACTCCTAATGTTTAGCTCCAGCCCCCCAACCATAGCTTTGGTACTCTACCCAAATGCAATGACTGCAACAGTGAAACACGACGAACATAGTACAGTTGTGTACACTAACCATAAATGTAGATGTTAGAGTGTATTCACTGTTGCAGTCCAAGTTACCCGCCCACCATCCCCCTTATTTCTGCTGGAACTTATCTTTACTTCTCTGAACTATACAACCTATGTGGTGTATTTGCTTGTAGATGAAGGTAAACTTTATTTTGGTGCATGTATGTCTTGTATATATATCTAGCCTACCCTTTTGGGGGCACCTAACATCTGGGGCAAGAAAAACTGAATAAAATGGCGTCTGCTGCATCTTTTATACCCCTGACGACCTGATGTCAGGGAAGGGGCGACAGCAGCCGACGCAGGACCCAAGACTTTGGAATTCAGGCTGACTGAGGGCAACCTGCCAGCAGGATTACCCAAATGTTATGACTGCAACAGTGAATACACTCTAACATCTACATTTATCGTAAGTGTACACAACTGTACTATGTCCTTCTTTCCTGTATGCTGCTGTATAGTTTCCCACCCTGCCTTCCCCCTTGCCTGACTCCTGAGTACAACTCCATAATTGCTGATTCTGGAGGCATTCAGTGCCGAGGAGGGTGCATACTGATGTCCATTTTGTACCTGAAATGTGTTTATGGCCGACATGCGTATTGAGAGAGAGACGCAGGACCTGACACGCACTCTAGCAGTAGCATCTAACTTCTGTAAACTGACCAGACATATGAGAGTCACCAGAGGCGAACTCCCTTGTGTAATGAATACAGCAGCATATAAAAGAGAAGGATATCTAAAGTTATGGTAAGATTTTACACAATACTTTCTATAGTGTTTTTTTTTTTTGCAATTTAATGCATGCTGCCTCCTAATAAGTTAGATTTCTAACTGCTTATTACACATTTCTTTCACTTTAATTTGTGCATGTCTGAGCTGCAGGAAGACTGTGACAGAGTTGTTTAGTTTTTCCTGGCATATTGTTCTTGAATAATGCATCATGTTGAGAAGCTATGCTAGTGTTTTCCTTGAATGTTAATGGTGCTTGTGAGACACTGCAGTCACTGGTGCTTGAAAAACAGTCTGAGGTATTAATTTTATGGTTATCCTGCTTGTTTCTCTGGGTCCAAACACCTACCAACCATCCTTTCTGATAGTTGTCTTTCCAAGACTTAGCACTTCTGTACTGTATGTAGTCAATGTTGTACAGTTGTCAAAAACTAATCATAATTGCAGATGTTGGAGGAGCTCAGTGTTCAAGTACCCTTTCCCTGCATCCCACCCCTTTTTAGGATACATTGTTCTGAGTTCTGTCTGAAATTTTTCATTGGCTTTAAAACTTACCACCAGTTCTAATATTGTCATTATTCCCTGGTCTTAGAGCAGGTCTTGTCTAATAGAGTAAGTTTTGTGACAAATTTTTATGAATAGTGTCAATTTGAACCACCTTAACATCAACAGTACATGCTCCTTTGACTTATTTTGTTGCAGTTTTTACATTTTCTTTTGTTTTTACTTTACAGATTGATTATTTTGAAAGAGCTAAGCGTTTGGAAGAAATTCCCTTAATGAAGAAGGCCTATGATGAACAAAGAGTGAAAGATATGGAACTCTGGGAACTGCAAGAGGAAGAAAGAGTAAGATTTTTAGCACTCAAGTCTACCCTTTGTGTAAAAGAAGTACTGTAACCTGTTGATGCAAGGCTTTCCTGGACTTAATTAAATCTGTAGTCAGCACACCGTGTACCCCCAGTAGATTATTTTTTCAGAGCAACGTAAATACTTTATTGTAATACTTTTCAGTGTAACATTCTGTGCATTCCCTATGTATCGGAACTTATCACTGTTTTGCTAACAAATGCTGTAAATATTGTACAGAGTGTTTTGACTCTACTGATTATAAACACACTTCCAGTTCTGTTATGTGCTTTCATTACTAATCTGATCAGTATTTTTAGCTAGCACAGTATAATGTAGGCTAAGTTTGCATAGCTTATGGTTGATGTAACCTAGGCTGCTCACTCTAGTTTTGTGTACATCTTTGACTACATTATTCTGCTCTGTGTAAAACAGTCTGAATGTAGTGCTTTATACTTTTAAGGAAACTGAAGCTAAATAGTCGTTTTCTGTAAGAGCAGTGAGGGCTAAAGGGCACACTGCAGTAATGGCCTGATGCACAGAACATACAACAGCTTTATCTATTGTAACAAGACATGCAAATGACAGATCTAAAAATGTCTTCTTTTCTTGACACTAAATATTGTATTCAACATTGTGAATTGTTGACATTAGTTTGGGTTATCTTTTGTAGTAGCTCCATATCTGAGAAATATTCCTAGCTACTCCATTCTTGGAGACTAAATAGAAATATGCCAGAATGTGAGGCTCTCCTGCAATTTGAACACACCCATATTTGCGTAGTTACTCAGATATTATTTCAGTGCAGTGTTAACACTCCCTGTATACCAGGACTTACTGCCTGTTATGTCTTCAGATCCTTAGATAACTGCGGGGGGAGTATGTATATTTGTCAGAAACACCATTACTTCTCGTCATATTGCCCACAGTCCTAACTCTGATGTTGAAATCACCTTTTAAATCCAAGTATTACTTCATTGCTAACTGCAGACCCATTAGTGTCACCCTAAGATCACAGCAATTACCTCATCACCATTGAAGTATTAGAAGGTATTTTGTATTTATATCTTAATAGGGGACTTTGGTTACCCAGGCATTGACTGGCATGTTTTGCAACTCTGGAAATAGTTATGTTCAAGACTTCCTAAACTTCATTAATACCACTGCACTGGAGCATATTGTAAAACAGCCCACTAGACGCTTGTAATTTCTTTGACCTGGTCCTTAACCTCATTCCCACCTGCACCTCACCCTGGTTAAATCTGGCCATGAATCAGTTGACGCCTTTGTCAGGCCTAGTGGTGCCGCCCCATCACCAAATGAGACCATTTTTAAAGACTTCTGCAAGGCAAACCTACTTCAGTTTGTGGAAAACCTTTGCAGACATTCCTAAACGTCCCTTGCAGATGAACACACCTCTGGCTTTTACCAGCAACTGAATAGTTGCCAATATAACAGTAAATTAATGAATAAACCTGTCTGGTAGATCTCCAATATTAATAAATTGTACAACAAAAGAAGAAAAATGAAAAGTTGCAGGAAATCCCCATCTCCCTACTTCAAGACTAAACAAAAACCTGCCAGCAAGGAACTTGAAAACACTATTCAAATGTAAAGCAGAGTATGAAGTTAAGGTTGCTACATACTAAAAAAACTACATATCTTCATTTGTCAGAAAATTAAGGAATAATGTCCAACAGTATACTGAGATCATCCAAAATGTTACCATTCATTCTGACCCCAGGGATATACCTCATATATTGACAGACAAATGTAGTGCTAACTTTATCCCTTCTACCTACATTATCTCCACAGTCTGAGACTTTAGTTTCTCTGTTAATCACCTTGGAGTAAGTCTTAACCAGACAACATATTAGGCTGCATTCTTATCAATGCCAAGTATGCAATATGTGAGCCTCTAAATTATTCAACTTCAGCCTCTGTGCAGGGTTTGTTCTTGATGTCTGGAAAACGGCCACCATGACTTCCCTACACATAGGTGGCCCCCCTGCACACCTGAGTAGTTATAGACCATTCAGCCTCACCAGCCTTGTCCAGAACCATGGAAAATATAGCAGAAGTCATGTATGTAGACATAGGCAGCTTAATATCCCAATTAGTTTTTGTGAAGGCCAGGTCCTGTCTCTTGAACCTAGTAAGCTTCTTTGACAAGGTTATAAGTCCTGTGGACAGTGGGCATTCTGCACACACTGCTTTTCTTGAACCTAGCCAAGGATTTTGATATCCTCCTATGCTGGTATTGTTGAAACATTAAACAAGCTTATTGTAAACTCGTACATTATCTGCAGGATTACGTATTGGCTGTCCAAAAGATCACAAGCTGTGAAAGTTGCTGGTTCCCTCTCTGAATGTAAAATTGTAACCAGTGGAGTGCCCCAAGGATTGCTTCTGGGCCTTCTCCTGCTTGGCATTTGTTTTGCAGAAATCAAAACCAGTGCCCCAGACGTCTGGTTGACCAAGTCTAATGATGACTGCAAGCTTGGGCACAATTACCAAGTCTGGTAATGACTGCAAGCTGTCCACTCATCCACTGATAGAAAACAGCCCCAGCAAGGGCTGGAATATACACATACCCACATGGTGTAACAAAAACCGTTTCAAACTTAAAAAAAAAAAAAAAAGTGCTCTGTAGTAGTGCTTGGCAAAATAGTTGTTGCCACCTCGTACTTTATAAGTGATATTCCTACTCAGATAGAAACAGTCATAGGAGATCTTGGTACTTGTGTGGCAATCTCTTTTCCATTTGGTCATCATGTTTCCGTAATGGTCTGCAATGCCTTCTGTGCGGCCCCAGTAATTTCCAAGAGAATATCTTCAAGATCTAAGCAAGTCATCCTATCACTGTATCCTCACCCCCCTTATTTGACCCATCATTAAATGCAGTGCTCCTTTTAGTATGTACAAATCCAAGCATGTTGCTCAGTTGGAAAGGCCCCAAAGATGTCCATCCAAGAATATTAAAGGTCTTAAGTCCTTCAACTGCTGTTGTTGATTAAATAAGCATAACTCGCCTTGTACTTGGCAGCTTACAGATTTGCTGAGAGGTGATCTTTTTTTTCGAGCTATGAAGGACTTTGTCTAATTTGACTCCCTATTTCTCCAGAAAGCCAGTGGCTCTACCGTCACCCTTACTAATGACCTAAATCATTACCATCAAATTAACAGTAGTTGCTGAAGGGATAGGTACTTAACCAAACGTTTTACTGGCCTGTTGAATAAGTTACCAGTACAGGTCAAAGTACTACTTTGGCTGCCAGCAAGGTTAGTCTTGATTACTGGATGGGTAGAGACAGATTTTTACCAGGGTTATCATGTATGGCTCTGCTTGATTTTAAGAGGTGAGCACTGTCAAAATATGTTCTTCCTTAGATCACTGTTGCACTATTCCAAATGATTGGGTTATATAGCCAAATAACCTGAACAGTCTGGCCAGAGTATCTTAGCCAAAACCTTCCATATATCTGATGTACAAACTTATGGGCGTGTAAGCAGATGAATAAGCATGAAAACTACTGAATGCTGGTCTCTTACTTATCAGTTTGATGTTCTTGTTTCACTGTTGCAGTCATTACATTTGGTTAATCTGCTGGCAGGTTGCCCTCAGTCGACCTGATTAACAAAGTCTTGAGTTCTGCGTCTGATGCTGTCCTTTCTTCCATGACATCAGGTCATCGGGTATAAAACATGCAGCAGATGCCATTAACATCAGTCTTTCTTGCCACGCGGTGCCTGAAGCTGAAGCAGTTCGCAAGTGCCGGTCGTCCGACTCCTGAAATTTTCATTTTCAAGTTTCAGAACCGAAGTCTTCAACTAAAAAGCTAAGTACCCCGTTGGGGAAACTTTCTTACTCCTTACCGATGTCAGTAAAAGTTAATAATTGCATTACTCGTGGCAAGCAAATGCCTCATAAGGATTTCCATTTGTACTGTATTACTTGCCTAGGCCCTGACCACGACATACCTTGCTGTCAGTTTTGTATTTTATTTAATCAGCGCACTATCCGTTGTCTGTACATTTTTGCTTCTAAATATTTCGGTTCTCGGTTTAATTATCCAGAAATGACATCCGTTAGCCATCCGACTACCGGAATATCGAAAAAACGGAAAGAAAAAGACAGGGACAGGCCTTTGAGGTCCAAAACTGCAGACGACGCTTCTCCTAAGCCAGTCACCAGTTCGCCGGTACTCCGTGAGGCGCTTTCGCAGCCCCTGATACCCACTACTTCAGATTCGTAGGCCTCTACTGAGACCCATTCGGAGTCCGGTATGCAGCGAGATGCTTCACCTATGGAACCCGTGGCTGTCTCTACCTTGGATGGGTCCGGAGCCGCTGTGCAGGCACCGGCTTCTGAGGGTGTATTCAGGCCTACAGATGTGTATATTAAACTGACACCACCTTCAATATTAAGACCAAAATCTCGATCTATGTCTAAAAAACTGATGCCTAGGCCACATGTTCAGGCTGCTATGCCTAAAAAACAAATGATTAAAATGGCTGAAGATTTAATTACTCTAATCAGGGGTAGTCAGTCTCCCCCCCCCCCCTTCCAAGAGGTCTAGGCCTGACCTTGACTATGAATCTTCTGAACAGGACTCTATTTCTTCTGACTCTTCTAATGAACAGGATTTGTCCATTCCTACTTATGAGGACTCTGATGCAAAGGATTCCATTCCTTCTGCCTCTCCCCCTGAGGATTTCTCTTTTGGGGAAACTTTACATACCTTAAGGGAGCATTCCCACTGGGAAAGTCAGGCTTTTTCTGAATCCAAAAAGAGGCTATGGAACCTTTTTATCATTTTTTATCCAGACAGGGTTTCTCTGAGGAGAAACCCGACATTTATGCTTAAGGTAGTGTCCAGTGTGGCTCTTAACCAAGCTATTCATCTGCCTACTTTTTTTCCAAACCCACAGAATAAAGGGGAAAGAATTATGCACTCTTTGGACATACACAGACGGCTACGCTTCTACTTGAACAGAACCAAAGCTTTCAGAAAGACAGAGCAACTACTAGTGGCATATGCTGCAGGATCACAAGGAAATGCTCTCTCAAAGCAGACTATTTCTAAGTGGATAGGCCACTGCATTCGTTTCTGCTATTCACAACATGGCAAGCCAGTGCCTAAGGGCATCAGGCCACATTCAACCAGAGCAGCAGCCACTTCAGTAGCCTTCCTCAGGGGAGTACCAACCAAAGACATTTTAGAGGCTGCTACCTGGAGTTCAGTGCACACCTTTACAAAGCAACATCATTTACCACTCTACTCTAAATCCAGGGCAGGCTTTGCCACTGCAGTCCTGCAGGGCCTCATAGCCGCGCCTAATGCTATATTAGCTCCAGCCTCCCAACCATAGCTTTGGGATTCAACCCAAGTGTAATGACTGCAACAGTGAAACACAAAGAACCTAGTACAGTTGTGTACACTTACCATAAATGTAGATGCTAGTGTATTCACTGTTGCAGACCAGGTTACCCACCCACCACCCCCCATATCTTTGCTGGAACTTATCTGCACTTCTCTACTCAATACAACCTATGTGGTGTATTTGCTTGTCGATTAAGTTATAATATATTTTGGTGCATGCATGTTTTATTGCCATATTTTTTAGCCTACCCTTTTGGGGGCACCTGACATCTGGGGCAAGAAAAACTGAAGTAAATGGCATCGGCTGCATCTTTTACACCCCTGGCGCACTGACGTCAGGGAAGAGGCGACAGCAACCGATGCCGGAGCTAGACTTTGGAATTCACGCCGACTGAGGGTAGCCTGCCAGCAGGATAACCCAAGTGTAATGACTGCAACAGTGAATACACTCTAACATCTACATATATGGTAAGTGTACACAACTGTACTTTCTCCATCCAGTTGTCCAAGTTACACTTGAATTGGGTTAGGCAGGAACTCTGTCACATGAATGGGGAGCTTGTTAAAGAGAGAGTAGTCTGGAATACATACCGGTCTCTCCAAGAGGTCCTATCCATATCGCAGGCAAGATTTAAGAATTTAGAACTGGTAATTCTGGTACTGTGTTGTGGATATGCAAGAGGTCCATCTGGGTGGTGTCTGACTATGGCTTGTATGCCAGGCTTGGATCTCCCCTCAACCGCCTCTAGGAGACAGCAGAATGCAGTGATAGGGCCTTGAGGCAGTCTGCATAGGACATGTTACACTCAGTATTTTTAGTGATAGTGAGAAACCTCTGTGGATTTTCTAATTTTTGGATGGGCCTGGTTAGGTATGTGCTAAAGGTGCCATTGTACTGAATGTTGAGTCTGAATGTGATGTACAGTGGAACAGTGACTTTGAATTTAAATGCCATACCTTTGTTTATAAGTAGCACAGCATATAATGATTTCTTCACTACTGTAGACCTGTAATGGTAAAAGGCTAGATTACTGTCAGTCTCCCCAAGTCCCTGATTACTGGCTCAACTCATAGAGGTGGTGGTGTCAGTATAATAGATACCAGGGATGGATAACTTCCCAAAGGGTACTATTATGCATTTCTTGGCATTTAGTTTTAGTCCATGATTCTGCCACTAGTTTGTGTATCTGCTTTTCCTGGAGAATGTTTGTGTTGGGGGAGTCTATCACTGCTCCTAATTTGCAGTCATCTGCAACTTTAATCAGACAGAGGCCATTGACATTGGCCTTGCCTTGACAGAAGTAAATGCGAAAAAGGAGTGCTCCCACGACTGATCTCTGAGGGACTCTGCTTATGACTAGCCTCTTTATAGAGGTGGACTTCCCAGTTCTAACTTCCTGGGTCCTGTCTGTAAGCCAGCTGGCTGCCCACTGGGTGACTGTGAGTTTGTCAACAATGGCTAGGTTTGGTATTGTGCTATATGCCTTGTCCTGGTCAAGGTAGATAGTATGAACAGTTATGCCTTCATCCATTGCTTTGGTGACCTTCTCAGACATCCATCAGGATGAGTAGACATGGCCTGCCCTTCCGGTGTCTGGAAATTTCTTAAGTCATTATTGATCATTTCCATGATGTATGGGTTTGAAGTTTCCTGGATCTGTAGATGACCCACCTTTTTGCAGAGAGATGACTGCTGCTGTTCTCCATTTCTGAGGCATGAAGCCTGTTTGAAGGCTAAAGTTAAATAGCAATTCCAGAGTGCTTGATAGGTCATGTTTCATGGTATTTAGAAGGCATCTTGGGATATTGTCTGAGCCCATTGATGCAGTGTTTTTGGCCTTAGACTATTAAGGACCTTGCCCCTAGTTGATAGTAGGGGGAGATGTTGTTTGTGTTTCACTGTTGCAGTCATCACGCTTGGGTTATCTGCCTGGAGGTAGCCCTCGGTCAGCCCGAATACCAGAGACTTAGTATTTCTGCGTCTGTTGCTGTGACTCCAGGACTCATGTCAGTTTGTCAGGGGTATAAAAACAGGCAGCCGACGCCATTACATCAGTCTTTCTTGCCAAGAGGCCCTAAGCAGAAGCAGTTTGCACGAGTGCCGGTTGGCCGCTACCGGAGTTTTCGTTTCCGAATTGAATTATCCTGAAGTCTTCTAAAGCTAAGTAGCCCGTTGGGGATCCCTTTTTCTTGATCTAACCGATGTCAGAAAAAGTTAACAATTGTCTCGCCTGTGGAAAGCAAATACCACACCGAGATTTCCCGTCTTACTGCGTCACCTGATTAGGCCCAGACCCCGACGTACCTCGCTGTCGGTTTTGTGCTTTGTTCAACGCCCGAACTATTCGTCAGGCCCTTATTGTCAATAAATACTTTTGCTATCTCCTTATTCCAAAATGGCTTCGGTAAGCCATCTGACTACTGATCTTCCAAAAAAAGTAAGGATAAAGGCAGAGACAGACCACACGGGTCCAAAACTGCCGACAACGCTTCTGTTAAGCTAGTTGCCAGTTTGCCAGTACTCAGGTGCTTTCTCTGCCCCTGATGCCTGCTTCGATGGATTCGCAGGCCGCTGCATGCTGCGAGACTCTTATTTGACTACGGAACCTGCAAATGTCTCTACCTTGGATGGGTCCGGAGCCACTGTGCAGGCACCGGCATCTGAGGAAGTTCTTCGCATTACCTATATTAGGCCCACACCAGCAACTTCTTTCACATCTTCAGTTCTTTCTAAAACTACCGAGTTTCTAAGGCCAATAGTACGAGCTATGCCTAAAAAACCAACGACCCAAACTCAAGCACCTGCTTCCTTGCCACATCATCAGATGCTTAAAATGGCAGAAGACATGATTATGCTGATTAGGGGAAGCCAGCCTTCCCCTAGTAAGAGAAAGAGACCTGTCCCCAGCAGCTTTAACAGACCAAGAGTCCGACTCTGAGGTTTCTGTATACGAAGACATGCTTTTATCTGCTTATGAGGATTCTGATGCAGAGGATTCCATTCCCTCTGCTTCCCCTTCAGAGGATTTTTCTTTTGGTGAAACTTTACATACTTTAAGGGAGCATTTCCACTGGAAAAGCCAGGATTTTTCTGATTCAAAAAAGAGGCTAAGGGATTTCTTACTCCTGCCTCAGCATAGGCCTTTAGCTATTCCTCCTGTACTAGACATTGTTGAAGATGCTTTTTCGGAATCTAGTTTGGCCCCTGATTCTTTGCCTCCTGCTCCCAGAAAACCTGACAGATATTACAGGGTTCCTGATTCACACAAGTTCCTTTTTAAAAATCCTATTGCGGATCCAGAGACTATTTCACAGGGACCCAAGGGCATTAAAGCTTGTACTGCTAAAAATCCTACCCCTTCTGATAGAGACTCCAGGGCGCTGGATAGATGGGGTAAGAAGGTTTACACTTGTGCAGCCTTGGCCATTAGGGCTTTAAACTGCCAGTTTCATATGTTAAAGTATCCTCAACATGTTATTGGATTGCTTAAACAGAAAATGATGTTGATTCCTGACTGTGCGGAAAATAAAGAATTACAGGATTTAATGCATTTTGCTGAACAGGTTGGAAAACATACTTTGCAGTGTGGATTTGATTCATTAGAGGCTTCTTGCAGGGCAGCTGTTACTGGGTATGTGCTCAGAAGGCATGCTTGGCTTAAGTAGCGATCTTTGCCTGATCATGTTAAAACTAAATTGTTGGATGCTCCCTTAAATCAGCACCACCTGTTTGGCAACAAGGCTGAGGAAGTTCTTAAAAAGATGGAAGATGAAGCTAAATCTATGCAAACTGTTAAAGATTTCTTATAAATTCAGCCTCCTAGATTTAGTAAGGGACTGGCCCTCAAAGAATTGTTCCTTTCCAGCCCCTTCCAGGTCTTCTCAAGCCAAACCCAGACACAGCAGAAACCCTGGGTTTCAAGCCCAGGACACACATGACTAAGCAGTGGGGGGTTTCCACACCCAAACCAGGGAGCAGTAAGATTTCCCCCCCTATGGAAAACTGTCTCATGGAGTTGTTTTTAAAACTTTCAAGCACTTCCCAACTGAATTTTCCTTTAGGCGGAAAGATTGGTCTGCAGGCCAAAAACTGAGAACTCATTACCCAGGACAAATGAGTTTTAAATGTAGTGTCCCAAGGATACAGATTTCACTTACACACCTCACCAGCACCAAGCAGGTGGCCAGATCTACCCCCAAATCAGTGGGCAGAGGCCCAAAATCAAGTACTCTCTCTCTCAAGCATGGGGGCTATTCAGTTGGTACTAGAAGAGGAAAAGGGACAGGGTTTTCTATTCGAGACTTTTTTGGTACCCAGAAAAGGCAATACATGGCGTCCTATCCTGGACCTTTCTGGTGAATCCAAAATTCAAGATGCTGACTCTTCACCAGCTGCTTCCTATGCTAGACAAAGATGCATGGTTGGCAACACTGGACTTAAAAGAAGCATGCCTGCACATCCATATCAGGGAGTCTTGCAGAAGGTACCTACGCTTCAAAGCAGGCTACATGCACTATCAGTTTTCTGCACTGCCCTTTGGCTTATCTACTGCACCCAGGGTATTCACGAAGTGCGTAGCTCCAGTTATTTCATTTTGCAGAGAAAGAAATATTCAAATATACCCATACATGGACGATTGTCTAATTCAAACAGAAAGCCAGGACATACTTTTGAATCATCTGGCATTTGTTCAAAAGGTACTGACTTGTCTGGGGTACACCATAAACGAAAATAAATCACAACTGGTACCCTGTCAACAAATTATATTCCTGGGACCAAGCTTGAATACAACTTCACAGATGGCTTTCCTCATGCCAGAGAAATGGATTCTTTTGACAACCTACTTCAAAAAAAGTGGCCACAAAAACCCAGTTATCTGCAAGGCAAATACTGCAAGCCTTGGGGTTCATGGCCTCCTGCATTCTTCTAATTCCATATGCAAGGCTGCATATGAGGAAACTGCAATGGTATCTCAAAAGCCTATGGTGTCAACATTCACAGGATCTAGAAGCAATGATTTCTATCATACTTTGCCTACGCCTAGAGTTCTTTTGGTGGGCAGAGGCTTGCCACCAAAACAGGGGACTAACATTCACACTACCCCTGCCTTCCAAACCTTGACAACACATGCATCAGACTATGCATGGGGGGGCTCACCTGTCAAGGAAGTGCATTTAGGGCAAATGGAACCCTAGTCAAATGCACCTACACATAAATCAAAAGGAAATGTTAGCTGTACAGAATGCTCTGACAGCCTTCAAGGACCACATTTTTCCAGGACAACTAATGATAGACGGACAACACCACGGTCATGTGGTACATAAGCAGGGGGGTGCACACTCTTACCCCCCTCTGCAGACTAGCCATGGCATTGTGGAACACAGCTACCAAGTGAATCTACAAGCTCAATTCCTGCCAGGAAAATTAAATACACTGGCTGATGGACTAAGCAGAAACCTCCATGGACCCACACGAGTGGAAACTGGAACCAAGGATTTTCAACATGTTGACAAGCAAATGGGGGCGCCCAGATATAGACCTGTTTGCCTTCCCCCAAAGCCATCAATTGGACAAATTTTGCACAAGGATTCTCCACAAACTAGCTTGGAAAGTGGATGCTCTATCCTTCAGCTGGAAAAACCTGTGTGTGCTCTATCCTTCAGCTGGAAAAAAAATATCAATTTATGCCTTTCCTCCTCTGCCTCTGCTCTCCAAGGTACTACTAAAAATCAGAGGACAAGCCAAGGACGATCTTAATTGCACCAGACTGGCCACGCCAACACTGGTGTACCCCCTTCTGCGCAGTGTGTCACGCATGGCCCCATGGCACCTGCCTCAGACTCCTTCCCTGTTGTCTCAGCTGGGGAACCAGATTCTGCACCCTCAGCTGCAAACCCTGAACCTAGCAGCCTGGCTAATTACCTAATCTCTCCTTTACCACCCCTCAGTAAATCAGTGATGGATATCATTTTTGAGGCTAGGAGGCCTAGTACCAGAAAATCTTATGCTGCAAAACGGAAAAGATTTTGTACCTGGAACCAATCTCAAGGGATGAGCAGCAGTGCCCAATTTACCTCAGATTCTACAATATTTGACTGAGATGCTTTATAAGGGCTTGACTTTTTCCTCCATCAAAATTCATGCCTCGGCCATTTCAGCTCATTATAGCACAGAGCCTCCCCTTTTTTCTCACCCACTGCTCAAGCAGTTCCTCAGAGGGGCCAGAAATGTAAGGCCACCCAGGAGAGCTCCAACTCCAGCATGGGACCTTAACTTTGTCTTGGAGAAACACACTCTTCCTCCTTTCGAGCCAGCTGCTACGGCAGATTTAAAATTCCTTTCTTGGAAAACCGCTTTCCTTTTTGCAATCACTTCTGCAAGAAGGGTAACTGAATTACAGGCCCTTATGGCAGTGGAGCCTTTTATCATCTTTCATGGGGACAGGCTGTCCCTCAGAACCACTCCCTCCTTCATGCCCAAGGTGGTATCCAGTGCGTCTCTTGATCAGTCCATTCATTTGCCTACTTTCTTTCCTAACCCACAGAACAAAGGGGAACTGATACTGCACTCCTTAGATGTGCACAGACAACTTTGATTCTACTTGGACAGGACTAAACCTCAAAGGAAATCTGAACTGCTGGTGGCATTTGCTGCAGGGACAGAGTGGAAAGCTATTTCAAAGCAAACCATTTCAAAATGGATAAGCCACTGCATTCATTTCTTCTATAAGCACCATGGAAAACCTGTCCCACAGGTCATCAGACCCCATTCAACCAGGGCTGCATCTACCTCTACAGCCTTTCTCAGGGACATTCTAGAGGCTGCTACCTGGAATTCTGTGCATACTTTCACCAAGCATTATCATTTGCCAATTTTCTCTAAATCTAGAGCTGGTTTTGCCTCTGCAGTCTTGCAGGGCCTTATAGTTGGTCCTAATTCTATTTAAATTCCTCCTCCCAACCTTAGCTACTAGAAACCCCTTAGACCAACAGATGTTCAAAGAAATTAGACACAAGACAAAAAAAGCCATACTTGATGATAAAAAAAAAAACTATTATGGCCACCTCCAGCAATCAAACCAAAACGATCCAAAAAAATTTTGGTCTAGCATAAACAGACTACTTAGACCAGGCCAGTCCTCCACACCAGCTCCTAGTTGTGCAAATCCGGCCAATCCAAAGCAAACTAACACCTTTAATTCCTACTTTACAGAAACCATCCAAACACTGGCAAATCAGCTGACACTTCTCTCCCAACTCATGCCACAAACTCTCTTCCAACACTCCACTTTCAACCAGTTCCTACTTCCCTGATCTTCAAGCTCTTACACAAACTAAAACCATGCACACCTTCAGCAGACCTACTACCCCCTGAGTATCTACAAAAAGCAGCCAAAGCTATAGCATACCCTGTATCACTGCTGATAAATAAAACCATACAAGAAAGCACTATACCAGCCACCTGGAAAATCTCCCACATCATTCCCCTACACAAGGGTGGAAATTCCATAGAATTTTCTAACTATCGTCCTATTGCGCTTCTCTCCCCCCGGCTAAAATAATGGAAAAGTGTATCAATAAACAATTACTGGAACGTCTTCCTTCACTGACTGCATTAATTTCAACCGCAATAACACTCTCTCCTCTGCTGTTTTTATCGACCTCTCTAAAGCATTTGATATGGTCAACCATAATCTACTTATTAAAATTCTACAATGCTTTTCTCTTGATACAATGGTTATAACATGGGTTCAGTCCTATTTAGATAAGTCAACAGGCTGTCCTATGGGAAAACAACCTATCATCCCATCTCCCTTTTACTCTTGGCATCCCTCAAGGTCCATACTGGGACCACTTCTCTTCTCAATATTCATCACCGACCTTAACCAAGCTATTCCTCAAGCAAAATGTGTACAATACACAGACGACTCAACAATAATCTGCTCCTCCAAATCACAAACCCAACTGCAGTCTCTAACCCAAAACATGTTTAATATAACAGAGAACTGGTTCCTACAACATTGCCTAAACCCTAAACAAACTAAACTCCTTTTTTCTCCTACAAGGAAGTCACCCCCAGTCAATTTCTCAGTTTCTTCCAATAATGGCATACTTATATCCCCTGATCCTACTACTAAACTTCTAGGGGTGACTATAGATAATAATCTAAACTTTGATACCCATATCAATAATACCATAAAAACTGTTAACAAGAAACTAGGATATCTTTACAAAATAAGGCCTTTCCTCTCTCCCTTAGCCAGGGCCACTATTGCCCTTTCCCATCTCTATGCTTCATCAATATATACAAACCTGTCTAAAAACAATCTACACAAACTGGAAACCTCTTATTACAACATTGCCAGATTTGCTACTGCTTCTCCTTTCAAGACTTATTGTAACAACCTGAAGCAGTTAGATTGGTTAGAATTTCAGAATCGGATCCACTTTAACCAATTGACTATTGCTCATAAGATCCTCTACCACCCCACAAATATCCCAATACTCTCTGGCCTTAACACCCAATATAGAAATCGCGACACTTTACAGTCATCAAGGAAACTTCATGTTGCTACCTGCAAATCTAACAGCATGGCAGGAAGTGCTCTGTTCTCTAATGCAGTGGGCAAAAATTGGAACCAACTCCCTAATGAACTAACATCATTGTCCTCCTTTACACTGTTTAAGAAAAACCTTAAATACTATCTTCAAACACATTGGTTACGTCCCTGTTCTAATCCAGATTAACCCTACCTTGCACCTATACGTCCTAATGTTGAAACTTTAAGATGTAACTGTAAAACAATTTTGATATCTGAATTTCTATACTACTGTAGATTGTACTGGTTAAAAGGGGAATTTTTCTGTTTGTTTTATTGTATATTTTTTTTTCTCTATCATTACTGTTAACTTTTTTGTCTGACAAGCAGTCTGTAACTTACTATAATGTTATGTTCTATTTTTGTTTCTTGTCTTTTATGTGGAGCTTTTCTCCCCAGGCCTCTATTGAAAATGGACATGTATCCAGTTAGACTAGCCCGGTAAACAAATGTAAAATAAAGTAAAAAATTAGCTTTGGGAATCTACCCAAATGTAATGACTGCAATAGTGAAACACGAAGAACATAGTACAGTTGTGTACACTTATCATAAATGTCGATGTTCGAGTGTATTCACTGTTGCAGTCCTGGTTACCCACCCTCCAGCCCCCCCCTCTCTTTTGGCTATACCTCTATTCTCTCACTTACTATGCTCAAAAAGCTTTTTGGTGTATTTTCTTTTTTGTTGGAGTTGTATCCTTGTATTATAGACTTAATTGCTTCCCATTAGGGGGCACCTGACATCTTGGGCAAGAAAAACTGATGTGTTGGTGTTGGCTGCATGTTTTATACCCCTGACAACCTGACGTCATGGAAGAAGGGACGGCAACCGATGCAGCACCCAAGACTTTGTTAATCAGGCCGACTGAGGGCTACTGCAAGCAGATAACCCAAATGTAAAGACTACAACAGTGAATACACTAGAACATCTACATTTATGGTAAGTGTACACAACTGTACTTTCTCTGCACTTCCCTTTGACTTATCCACTGCTCTCAGAGTATTCACAAAATGCCTGGCTCCAGCCATTGCCTATTGCAGACAGAGAAAAATTCAAATGTATTCGTACTTGGACAATTTCCTGATTCAGGCAGACAGTCAGGAAAACTGTTGCAGCACCTGACATTTGTAAAGAACCTTCTCACCTCCCTGGGGTACACTGTCAACGAAAAGAAATCAAAACTAGTCCCCAGTCAAAAGATTGTATTCCTGGGAACAAGCTTGCACACAACATCCCAGATGGCATTCCTTACTCTAGAAAAACAAGCCTATCTGACAGGCTACTTCACTCAAATGGCCACCAGAACCCGGCAAGTAAAATCCTGCAGGCCTTAGGGTTCATGGCCTCTTGCATTCTACTAATTCCATATGTGGAAACTTCAGTGGTACCTAAAAAGTCTTTGGTGCCAACATTCTCAAGACCTGGAAACCCGTCATACCTATCATACCTTGTCTAAAGACAGAGTTTCTTTGGTGGGCAGCAGCATGCAACCACAACAAGGGACTTCCCTTTACTCAACTCCACGCCATCCAGACCCTAACCACAGGCGCATCAGACTATGCCTGGGGTGCACACCTGGACGACAAGTGCATTTAGGACCACTGGAGCCCAAGTCAAATCCATCTGCATATCAACCAAAAAGAGATGCTAGCTGTTAAGCAAGCTCTGACAGCTTTCAGATCCCTACTCTCACCAGGACCCCTGCTAATAAAAACAGACAACACTACAGTTATGTGGTACATCAACAAGCAGGGGTGAACCCACTGTTACCCACTCTGCAGGCTAGCTGTGGCCCTGTGGAACATGGTCTTGGACATGCATATTCATTTGCAAGCTCATTTCCTGCCAGACAACAAAACTCTCTGGCAGATGACTTAAGCAGAAATCTCCTACACCCACACGAGTGGCATTTAGAACCCAGCACCTTCAGCCTTCTAATCCAGAAATGGGAGACCCCAGAGCTGGACCTCTTTGCCTCCCCCTGCAATCACCAGCTCAGCAAATTCTGCACCAGGACACCTCACAGCAGGGCCTGGAAAGTGGATGCCCTATTTTTTCTAGTGGGGAAACCTCTCACTCTATGCATTCCCCCCCTCTGCCTCTAATCTCCAGAATATTACTAGAGGTCAGACAGGACAGACCAGGGGCAATCCTGATTGCTTCAGACTAGCCACGCCAGCACTGGTACCCCCTACTGCACACAGCCGGTCACCGGTGCAGCCCTGGCATCTACCCCAGATCCCAACCCTCCTCACTCTTGCATCCGCAACTGCAAACCCTGAATCTTACAGCCTGGCTTATTCCTTGAATCCCCCCCCAGTGACCAGCCTAAGCAAGCAGGTGCTGGATGTCACTCTTGAAGCCAGAAGACCCAGTACAAGGAAATCCTATACTGATAAGTGGAAAAGGTATTGTTCCTGGATTCAGTCTAAAGGAGAGGACACAGCATTTCCCTCCTTACCTCTAATCCTGGATTACCTAGCAGATCTAATCCACAGTGGCCTGTCCTCCTCCATTAAGATTCATGCCTCTGCCATCTCGGCTCATTTCAACACTGAGCTCACCTCTGTTCTCTCACCCTCTCATCAAACAGATCCTGAGAGGGGCTAATAACTTAAGGGCACCAAGGAGAGCACCCACCCCTGCTTGGGACCTTAAGTTTGTACTGGAAAAGCTCACGCTTACCCCCCTTTGAGCCTGCAGTGTCAGCAGAGTTAAGATTCCTCTCTTGGCCAGAAGCAAGGCTGTTTTCCATCACTTCAGCTAGAAGATTGTCTGAGCTACAAGCACTTATGACTGTGGAACCCTTCGTTATTTTTCATGCGGACAGGGTCTCCCTCAGGGCTAACCCTTCCTTTATGCCTAAAGTAGTGTCCAGTGTGGCTCTCAACCAATCTATCCATTTGCCAACCTTCTTCCCTAATCCTCAAAATAAAGGGGAATGGATCCTGCACTCCTTGGATGTGCACAGACAGCTCAGATTCTACCTTGATAGGACTAAGGCCTTCAGGAAATCTGACCAATTACTAGTCAGTTTTGCCCCAAGGACAGAGGGGAAGGCCATTTCAAAACAATTTCCAAATGGATAGCGCAGTGTATCCATTTCTGCTAAAAACACCATGGGAAACCAACCCCTCAGGGGGTCAGGACACATTCAACTAGGGCAACCTCTACCGCATTCATCAGGGGAGTCCCTACCAGGGACATCCTGGAAGCTGCTACCTGGAGTTCTGTACACAACTTCAGCAAGCCATTACCACCTGCATATCTTTTTTCCAAATCCAGGGTGGGTTTTGCTATAGCAGTCCTGCAGTACATCCTAGCCAGCCCCAACTCTTCTTGACTGCCTCCACCCTTTCTTCAGCTTTGGGAATCAACCCGTGTGTGATGATTGCAACAGTGAAACACGAAGAACATAGTACAGTTGTGTACACCTAACATAAATATAGCTATTTGAGTGTATTCACTGTTGCAGTCCTTGTTTCCCACCCTCCAGCCCCCTTCTCTCTCTCACCTCTGTCTTACTCACCCCTTAAAGGACTATTGGTATTTACTTTTTACTGGTGGTGTTTTTTCCCACCCTAACTTAGCTCCCTATTTGGGGGGCTCCTGACATTTGGGGCAAGAAAAACTGATGTAATGCCGTCGGCTGCCTGTTTTTATACCCCTGATGATGTGACATCAGTCCTGGAGAGACCGCAACCGATGCAGAAATACTAAGTCTCTGGTATTCGGGCTGACTGAGGCCTACCTGCAGGCAGATAATCCAAGTGTGATGACTGCAACAGTGAATACACTCTAACATCTACATTTAAGGTAAGTGTACACAACTGTACTTTATATTTGATGATATTTCCTGATGGGGAGAGAGGGGCAAAGTTGGAACTGAATTTTGTCAGCCATTGTGTTTGCTGCATCTTCTGGCCCAGCTTAGTATAGATGGCTGCATTAACAATGAGCTCTGCACACAGTTGTGCATTGCCTTTGAGGTTGTGAATATAGCTAAAGAATGCCTTGTGGTTGTCTTGGCCTAGGAAGCCAAATTTACCTCAAATTAGGCTTTGCTAGACCTCATTTGTCCTCTGAGTTTTTGAGAGTGCTTTTATTTCATAGGGTGCTACACCTGCTAATTTTTGCCATAATTTTGTTCCTTTTCCTATACAGCCTATTGATTGTGATTCCACCAGGTTGGCTTGTTTTTTAAGTTCTGTACTTTCTTGTGGGTACAGTTACCTCTATTTAGCTATTAATCTGCTTGTATATGGTTTCTGTGTTTAGTTCTGTGTAGTCAGCGATGTTCTCAGGGTTTATTAGGGTCTTGAAATTTTGCGAAGTTGGCAGTACTAGGAAGTTAGCCTTTGAGTAGTTCTTGAACATTCCAAGATTAGCTGGGGTTCCAGGTATCTTTACTTTAAAAGAGACTGTTTTATGGTCTAACCTTCCCAGACAAAGCTACACTTGGGAGTGCGCAGTACTCTCCCATATTAGTGAGGACCAGATCCAGTATATTTGCACCCCTAGTTTAGTGTATTGATAGTCTGGTCCAGGGAGTTTGTGTTTACAAAATCTGGCAATCTGTGTGCCTGAATGCTTGGTGTCGTTTGTTTCTTAGTTAATAGCTGTGTAATTAAAGTTACCTATGAATATGGTACTAGGTTGAATGGTGAGCATTTCCAATATGTTAAGGGCTTCCTGGGTTATAGATGGGGACCTGCATCTCGCAAGGAAGCAGTATGGGATTTTGCATATGATTTGAAGGTGGAGAAGCTCAGCGTGCATTGTCTTGTTGTACCAGTCCTGCTGTATATTTATTTGTGATGTAAATCAAGACTCTTCCATCTTTAGTCCCTGCTCTAAATGTGTGGAAGGCATTATAATCTTGCACTGCAGGTGTGCTTTCCATGGGTTTAAACCATGTCTTAGTGACCGAACAGATGCCAGCATTGAGGAGAGCATGTAGGGGGTGGAGTTTTTTGTTTAAGCTCCTAGCATTGAGCAGTAACAGCTTTAGATTTTCTTGGTTTTGATTTGCTGTATCAGAAGTACTTTCAGTTTTGCATTGCTTAAAAAGGCACTATGGGGAAGACTGTTTTTTAGCTAATATTCGAAAGCCTACAAGGGGAAAGGTGCAGACCATCTCCTTCCATTCTGACCCTTAGAATGACACCAGAAACTAAAACAGTTATTTAAGTCCGTGGTCATCTGTTTGTTTTGTGGCATTATTCTTAGAGAAGTTAAAATGCTGCCCAGTGCTAGGCTCCTCCCGCCACCTGTAACCCACATTGAGAGCTCCATGACATGTCTCTCCATATAGTCCAGGGGAGGTACGTCTCCGGTCATTTACACTTGCATGGACAATGACCGAGTCATACTGGTACATTTGATGACCTGAGTGTTTGTGTGTAATGTGATGGTTCCTGGTCCCTGATAAGCAGCTGACTGCAACTTTCTCCTTGCTCAGCTTGGCTTTTGGGACATTAGTGCATCTCATGATGGCGCCTCCAATGACTAGAATGTTGGATTGTGTGGTGTCTTGCTCTATGGGCTTAGTAGTAGAGGTTCCATGGGATGTGGCTGTATGTGTTGATGTGGGTGGTCTTTTAAAAGAATGCATTTGGGGCTGTTGTGGGTATTTGTGTACTTCATCTAGGCAGTTTGATGTACATTAGGAGTGCTTTTATGTGAGAGCTTTGCCTTCAGTGATATTGTGTAAATGTCTCATGTACCAGATCATTTTGTTTGAGAATTTAACTGGTAGTTACTAAACATGAGGCAATTTCTGCATTTGCCTCAGGATGCCCATGTCCACCAAGTCGGTAAGTGAGGTAAGTGAGGTAAGGGGAAAGTTCATATCTGTGGCAACAGGCATTTTTGTTGATTACTTTATTTTCTCACTTACCGAGGTCAGTAAAAGTTAATAATTGCATTACTTGTGGGAAGCAAATACCTCATAAGGATTTTCATTTGTACTGTATTCCTTGCCTAGGCCCAGATACAACATGCCTTGCTGTCGATTTTGTGCTAGATTTAACCAACTCACTATTAAACGTCGGTATATTTTTGCTTCTAATTATTTTGGTTCAAGATTTACTTGTCCTGAAATGTCGTCTGTTAGCAATCCGACTACCGGAGTTCACAAAAAATGCAAAGAAAAAGACAGACCGTCGACGTCCAAAACCGACGAAGCTTCTCCTAAGCCAGTCACTGGTACTCTGTGAGGCGCTTTTGTAGCCCCTGATACCCGCTACTTTTGAGTCGCAGACCTCTACCGAGACCCATTCTGAGTCCGGTATGCCACGAAATTCTCATAGTATTGAACCCGTGGATGTCTCTCCCTTGGATGGTTCCGGAGCCGCTGAGCAGGCACCAGCTTCTGAGGGTGTTTTCAGGCCTCAACATTTTTTATATTAAACCGACGCCAGCCTCAAAAACAAGGTCAAAAACATCTTCTATGTCTAAAAAACTGACACATGAGCCACATGCTCAGGCCCCTATGCCTAAAAAGCAGATCAAAATGGCTGAGGATTTAATTACCTTGATCAGGGGTTCCCAACCCCCCCCCCCCCCCCCCCGCTAGGAGGCCTAGGCAAGGCACTGATTATGAATCTTCAGATCAGGTTTCCATTTCTTCTGATTCCTCTTCTGATCAGGAATTTTCTATTCCACCCTATGAGGATTCTGATGCAGAGGAATCCATCCCATCTGCATCTCTTCCAGAGGGTTACTCTTTTGGAGAGACTTTGCATACTTTAAGGGAACATTTTCACTGGGAGAGTCAGGACTTCTCTGAATCAAAAAAAGAGGCTTAGGGATTTCCTTCTTCCTCAGCATAGGCCTTTGGCAATACCTCCTGTAATAGACATTGTTGATTTTTTTTCGGAATCGAGCATGGCTCCTAATTCCCTGCCTCCGGCTCCTATAGTAAGCCAGACAGATATTACAGGGTTCCTGACTCCCACAAATTTCTATTCAAAAATCCTGCTGCTGATCCTGAGACTATTTCTCAGGGTCCCAAGGGTGTAAAGGCCTCTACAGCCAAAACTCCTACCCCCTCTGACAGAGCTTCCAGGGCACTGGATAGATGGGGAAAGAAGGTTTTATACATCTCCAACCTTGGCAATCAGGGCCTTAAACTGCCAGTTTTATATGCTTAAATATCAACAGCATGTTATGGGCTTACTGAAACAGAAAATGATGTTGATTTCGGATTGTGTGGAAAATAGAGTTACAGGAATTATTGCATTCAGCAGAACAGGTTGGAAAGCATACTTTGCAATGTCGTTTTGATTCCTTGGAGGCCTCTTGTAGGTCCGCTGTTACTGGATCATGATTAGAAGGCATGCCTGGCTCAAGAAGCAAAATCTGCCTGATCATATTAAAGCTAAATTGGTGGATCCCCTTTGCAGCATGATACTCTGGTAGTAAGGCAGAAGAGGTTTTAAAGAAAATGGAAGACAAAGCTAAATCTATGCAAACTGTAAAAGATTTCTTGCAAGTGCAGCCACCCAGGTTCAGTAGACACTGGCCTACTAAAAACTGGTCCTTTCCTGTGTCCAACAGAGCCACTCAAGGCAAATCCAGGTGCTCAAAAGGCTCCAGATACCAATCACAGGGTTCTTGCAGGTCAAAGCAGAGGGGTGCCTCCACCTCCAAAACTGGAGGAAACAAAGTACAACCCTACAGTAAGCAGTCTCAATGACTTTCCTCTACCATCACCAAGCACTTAACTTTTGGCAGCCCCCTTGGGGGGAAAACTAGCACTTCATGCTCAAAATTGGCAGTTAATTACCCAGGACAAGTGGGTATTAAACATAGTATCCCAGGGGTACAAATTTCATTTCCATACTTTGCCAATTCCAAACGAATGGCCGGATCTGCCACAAAACCAGTGGGCAGAGGCCCAGAAACAAGTCATGTCCCTCATGGATATGGGGGCTATTCAACCGGTACCAGAAAAGGAAAAAGGACAAGGTTTTTATTCAAGACTTTTCCTAGTACCCGGAAAAGACGATTCACGGCGTCCAATACTGGCCTTAGCGATTTTGAACAAGTTCCTGGACATTCCAAAATTCAAAATGCTGACTTTACAACAGCTACTGCCTACGCTAGGCAGGAATGCTTGGTTAGTAACTCTAGACTTAAGAGGCATACCTGCATATCCCAATAAAGGAATCTTGCAGAAGATACCTCCGCTTCAAAGCAGGTTTTTTGCATTACCAATTCTCTGCAGTGCCCTTTGGCTTATCTACTGCACCCAGGGTCTTTACAAAGTGCCTGGCACCAGTAATTGCATTCTGCAGACAAGCATTCAAATTTATCCATATCTGGGCGACTGTGTCATTCAAGCAGAGGACAAAGGCACTCTTCTTCAACATCTGGCATTTGTGAAAAGGCTTCTAGCATTCCTAGGGTACACCATAAACAAAAATAAATCACAACTGGTACCCTTTCAAATAATTACATTCCTGGATGCAAGCTTGAATACAACTGCCCAGATGGCTTACCTCACGCCAGATAAAAGCAACTGACAACATACTTCAAACAAATGGCAACAAAAACCCAGTTTATCTGCAAGACAAATTCTGCAGGCTTTGGGGTTCATGGCATCCTGCATTCTACTAATTCCATATGCGAGACTGCATATGAGGAAACTTCAATGGTACCTAAAAAGTTCATGGAGTCAACATTGTCAGTCTGGAAACAATGATTCCTCTCATTCCCTGCCTACCGCAGGAGTTTCTTTGGTGGGCAGAGACATGTCACCAAAATAAGGGACTGTCATACACTGTACCCCCTGCCAGCCAAACCGTAACTACAGAAGCATCAGACTATGCTTGGGGGGCCCACCTGGCAGGGAGATGCATTCAGGGCAAATGGAGCCCAAGCCAAATGCATCTGCATATCAAACAGAAAGCTGTTCAGAATGCTCTGACAGCCTTCACGGACTTGCTTCATCCAGGACAACTACGGATAGACGGACAACACCACAGTTATGTGGTACAAAAACAAGCAGGTGGGTACACATTCCTGCCCCCTTTGCAGACTAGCCATGGCCTTGTGGAACACAGCCTTGACTTACCAAATACATCTTCAAGCTCAATTCCTGCCAGGAAAACAAAATACTCTGGCAGATAACCTAAACAGAAATCTTATGGACCCGCTCAAATGGAAACTGTATCCACAAATCTTCTGCATGTTAACACAGAAATGGGGGAGCCCAGACATAGATTTATTTGCCTCTCCCCAAAATCATCAGTTGGACAAATTCTGCACAAGAACTCATCACAAAAAAGCATGGAAAGTGGATGCCCTATCCTTCAGCTGGAAACACCTATCAGTCTGTGCCTTTCCCCCTCTGCCTCTACTCTCCAAAGTCTTACTAAAAGTCAAACAGGAAAAAACAAAAATGATCTTAGTTGCTCTGGACTAGCCTCACCAGCACTGGTACCCACTTCTAAGGAATATGTCTCAACTTCCTCCATGGTACTTGCCTCAAATACCTCATCTACTAACTCAGCAGAACAATCAAATTATGCACAAGCAGCTCCAAACTCTGAATCTTGCAGCATGGCTGATCAATTAATTATTCAAACACCTCTCAGTAAATCTGTGATAGATGTCATTTTGGAAGCCAGAAGGCCTAGTACTAGTAGAAAATCTTATGCTGATAAATGGAAGAGATTATTCTATACCTTTTCTTTCCTTCAATATACACTAAAGCCTTTGTGGTGTATTTGCTTTTAGATGAAGGTAAAGTTTACTAAAAGTGCATTTATATTTATATTTATATATATATATATCTATATCTATATCTATATATATATATATATATATATCTATATCTATATCTATATATATATATATCTATATCTATATATATATATATACATATATATAGCTATATATATATATATATATATATGTAGATATATATATATATATATATATATATATATATATATAAAAACTTTTTTTTTTTTTTTTTGCTCCCCATTTGGGGGGCAACTGACATCTGGGGCAAGAAAAACTGAATAAAATGGCGTCTGCTGCATGTTTTATACCCCTGACGACCTGACGTCATGGAAGAGGAGACAGCAACCGACGCAGGACCCAAGAATTTGTTATTCAGGCCGACTGAGGGCAACCTGCCAGCAGATTTCCCAAATGTAATTACTGCAACAGTGAATACACTCAAACGTCTACATTTATGGTAAGTGTACACAACTGTACTTTATTGTCCTTGCTATGTACTTAGAAAACCAATGCCTTAAGCGTTTAGCTAAGAGTGAGATGGAATGTTCCTCGGACCCGATGATTGAGCCTGTCAAGTTTAAGGCCAAAAAACCAAGGCCCGAAGCTGCACCTTTCGATATGAATGTCTCCCCAGAAGCCCATGAGAGCTCGGAGACCTGAACCATCATGGAACTGGATCCACAGGCCAAGCCTGCCTTGCAGGCCGCCTTGGTACTAGACATATGCATGTCTAGAGAAGCAAGACAGACATTGACTCCCAATGCCCAGAGGAACCCAGGCTTATGTCTGAAGGCCTCAGAGGAATCACCAAGATCATGATTATAGAAGACATTGACTCGGACTTGGTCGAATGTAGGCCTACGTTTGGCCCTCCTTTGCATCACATAGATAAAAGAAACAACTAAACAGGTTTCTCCACCTCTAGACTCGCAGAAGGAATGGCAGAATTTCACACCAGGCCTTTTTAAGGCCTTCATGGCACTAAGGCCTCACTCAGGTGAGACTGCTTTCCCTTCTGCCTGGCCTACCTTCCCTCAGGTCATCCTGCTTCCCCTTCTGCCTGGCTTACCTTCCCTCAGGTCAGCCTGCTTCCCCGTCTGCCTGGCATACCTTCCCTCAGGTCAGCCTGCTTCCCCGTCTGCCTGGCCTACCTTCCCTCAGGTCAGCTTGCTTTCCCGTCTGCCTGGCCTACCTTCCCTCAGGGTCAGCCTGTTTCCCCTTCTGCCTGGCCTACCTTCCCTCAGAAGAGACCTAGGCATCAAGCTGCCTCAGAGGAAGATTCCTCATCTGAAGATGGCAGAGATTCTCTAGGTTATTCATCCTACATCCCCTCACCCCTTAGACTGCGCTTCCCCTGAGGAAAATTTGAATGGAATAGAATCTCTTGGAGAGAAAATTTCCGTTGGGTAGACCATTTCTGGGATGCGATATTTTTAGTGGACAGTACAGAGATGTTTGAGGTCTAAAAATGGTATTATGACCTCCTCCAAGTGTACCTAGATGTTCTTCATTCCACATTGCTGCAGTCCTAACTATTGGGTAGTCCGCTGTCCAGTTGGCCCGAATACCAAAGTATATGGCTGACGTCGGTCACGGCGCATTAGACTGACGTCAGTACGTCAGGGTACTAATGCGCATGACCGACGTCATATCCTCAGTCTTTTTTGCCGCATGGTCCGATGCAGAAGCAGTTTTGCGAGTGCAGGTTGGCGTTCTGAAAGTTTCTGAAGTCAGTGTTTCAGACCGAATCAAAGTTGGCTAAGTACCCCGTTGGGGAATATTTTGGTTTTTTCTTGCCTCAGTATTTAACCGGATGTCAGAAAAAGTGAATAACTGTATTTCTTGTGGGAAACAGATACCTCATAGGGATTACCATACTTTGTGTATACCTTGTTTAGGGCCTGAGCACGACGTTGTTGGATGCCGCTCTTGTGCTAGATTTAACAAACGCACTATTAAGAGAAGGTTAGACTGTGCCAGGTTAGTGTTTGGGAAGCGTTGTAATTATAAAATGCCGTCGGATGCTCCGGCCGCTTCAGCCAAAAGCGCAAGGACAAAGCAGGGAAGCCTAGAGTGGAAGAACCGACAGTCCCGGACGTCGGTTCTTTAGAAGGCTCAGTGGAGCCGGAGGTTCTGCCAGGAGTTTCTTTGGAGTCTCAGGGAGAAACTTTACTGTTACAGGATGTGTCCTCTCAGGAAGTAGGCCAGGCTGAAGGGGCTTCTCAGGTGGCTGTTCTTCCCTCTCTTCCTAAGTGGTTAGGGCCTCGCCTTCTGTTTCTAAGGCTTCTTTAAGAGGCAGGCCTACTTTAGCTTCAGTGGGGGTTTCTCCGAGTGTTTCAGGGTCTTTGCCTAAGAAGCATATGCTAAAAATGGCAGAGGATTTGATTACAATGATTAGAGGTTCTATGCCCCCTCCTGATAAGAGGCCTAGGGTGGAACCTGAGTTTGAGAGTTTTGAGCAATGTTCGGAGGCTTCTGAGTCTTCGGCTGAAGACTTGCAGGAGTATCCTCCTTATTCTGATTCTGATGTGGATGATTCTACTCCTTCAGCTTCGCCTCCTGAGGATTTTTCTTTTTCAGAGACTCTGCATTCCATGAGGAGCATTTTAAATGGGAAGGTCAAGATTTCTCTGATTCCAGGAAGAGGCTTAGAGAATTCTTGTTTTACCCCAGCATAGGCCTTTAGCTATACCTCCTGTTCTGAATGTGGTAGAAGATGTTTTGCAGAGGCTTCCCTGAATCCTGACTCTTTGCCTCCTGCCCCAGTTAAACCGGATAGGTACTATAGGGTGCCTGAAGCCCATAAGTATCTTTTTAAGAGTCCTAGGGCAGACCCAGAAACTGTCTCTCAGGGGCCTAAAGGTGTGAAGGCTTCTGTGGTTAAAAATCCTGTTCCTCCTGATAAAGAGGCAAGGGCTTTGGATAGATGGGGAAAGAAAGTGTATGCTTCTTCCACTTTAGCCATGAGGGCGTTGAATTGTCAGTTTCATATGTTAAAATATCAGAATTATCTCCTTTCACAATTGAAGTCTAAGGTGGATGCTCTGGCTGAAGGTATTGAGTGTAAAGAGTTGCAGGATTTAGTTCATGTTTCTGAACAAGTGGGTAAGCATTCCTTGCAGTGTGGTTTTGATGCTGTGCAGGCCTCCTCGAGGGTGGCTGCCACTGGTTCTGTTCTTCGTAGGCACGCCTGGTTGGGGATCAGAACTTAGCTGAGCATGTTAAGACAAGGATTTTGGATGCTCCTTTACAGTCTGATGTGTTGTTTGGTTCGCCTGTGGAAGCAGTTTTAAAGAAAATGGAGGACAAGGCTAAGTCTATGCAAACTGTTAAGGATTTTTGCAGGTGCAGCCTCCGAAGTTTAGTAGAAATTGGCCTACTAAGGGGTGGACTTATCCTGCTTATGATTCCCAGTCTAGGGGTAGGTCTAGACGTGGTAGAAGCAGAGCTCAAGGTTCTTTTAGGCCTAGGACAGGGAGTTCACCTGCTCAGACTTCTGGTGAGGGCAGGGGTCAGTCCTTTCGTAAGCAGCCCCAATGACCTGCCTTTTCAGCTGCCAGTACATTCTCGCCTGGCAGCATCTTTGGGAGGAAGGCTGTCTCTTTTCAAAGAAAATTGGGATTTAATTACCCAAGACAGATGGGTTCTGGATATCATTCACCACGGTTACAGGTTTTATTTCCATACCTTGCCTCCTTTCAAAGGCATGCCAGACATTCCTCCTCTACAAAGAACAGAGGCTCACAAGCAAATTTCTCTGTTGCTCCAAATAGGGGCCATTCAGTCAGTTCCTGTGCCAGAAAGGGGCCTAGGATTTTATTCTCGCCTGTTCCTAGTACCAAAGAAGGGGAACACGTGGAGACCAATTTTGGATTTATCTATCCTCAACACTTATCTGGACATTCCCAAGTTCAAAATGTTGGCGTTACAACAGCTTTTACCTCTGCTGGGCAAAGATCACTGGATGGTAACTTTAGATCTCAAGGAAGCTTACCTTCATGTGCCTATAAGACTAAGTTGCAGGAAGTATCTGCGTTTCGAGCTGGAAATTCTCATTATCAGTTCTCTGCATTGCCCTTTGGCTTATCTACTGCGCCCAGAGTATTCACAAAGGTTCTGGCTCCAGTGATAGCTTACTTCAGGCTAAAAGGAATTCAAATCTATCCTTACTTGGGCGACTGCCTGATTCTGGCTCAAGAAAAGGAAGACCTTCTACAGCATTTGGAATATGTCATAGCAGTGCTAAGATGCCTAGGGTATTCTGTGAGCGAAATAAAGTCCAGTCTAGTACCCTCTCAAGACATGTGCTTTCTGGGTGTGAGACTGAATACAGCAGCCCAGATGGCCTTTTAACCCCGGACAAACAAAAGAATCTTTCCAGTTACTTCCATCAACTATCTCTTCAGTCGGGCTGACTGCAAGGACAGTCCTTCAAGCCTTAGGGTTCATGGCATCTTGTATTCTGGTGCTTCCCAATGCCAAACTGCATATGAGGAAGCTACAATGGTATCTCAAAATCTATGGACACAGCACTGCCAGGATTTGGACACTGTCATTCAAATAATACCTTGCATTCAAAAGGAATTTTTGTGGTGGGCTCAGGAATGTCACCTAAACAAGGGACTCTCTGTGACCCGGCCAGAGGCAAGTCAGATTCTAACGACAGATGCCTCAGACATTGCTTGGGAGCTCATCTAAATGGAAAGTGGATACAAGACAAGTGGCCTGCCAGACTACAGCATCTACATATCAACATGAAAGAGATGTTAGCAGTCCAGTTTGCATTAATGGCTTTCAAGGAGTTACTTCTTCCAGGGCAGGTGTTGATTCTAACAGACAACACAACTGTGATGTGGTACATCAACAAACAAGGGGGAACACATTCTTACCCATTGTGCAGGCAAGCAATGATTTTATGGGAGACTGCGCTCAGCTTGCAACTGACTCTTCAGGCAAGGTTTCTGCCGGAGCACAGAACTCCTTAGCAGATGTGTTAAGCAGACAAATCATGGATCCCCACGAGTGGAAACTGGATCTTCATGTATTTCAAAAATTGACAGTGTCATGGGGAACTCCAGACATAGATCTGTTCGCTTCTCCACTAAACCACCAGCTGCCAAAGTTTTGCACGAAGAGATTTCATCACACAGCTTGGAAAGTGGATGCTCTTTCTTTCAGTTGGAAAAATCTTCATGTGTATGCTTTTCCACCTCTGCCTCTTCTCCCAAAGGTGCTTCTAAAGGTCAGACAAGACAAGCCAAGGATGATTTTAATAGCTCTAGATTGGCCTCGGCAGCACTGTACCCATTACTGAGGAGTCTGGTAAGGAAGCCTCCATGGCCTTTACCCTTGATTCCACACCTGTTGTCTCAGAGGGACGGTCGTCTGCTCAATGTCAAGCTTCACTCTCTTCATCTAACAGCCTGGCATATTCTGTTTTGAAAGACAGCAGGTCTCAACTTCCTCAACAAGTTTTAAATGTGATTATGGAAGCCAGAAGACCTAGTACAAGGAAAGTGTCATGAAAAATGGAAGAGATTTTTATTTTGGACTGCAGCAAAGAATTTGGAGATTTCTGAGCCTAATTTGAGTGTGGCTCTTCAATATCTTACTGAGTTATTGGACAAAGGTTTGTCTTTCTCTTCCATTAAGATTCATGCTGCAGCAATTTCAGCTCACTATGATTGTGACCCACCATTGTTTTCACATCCTTTGTTCAAGCAATTTCTTAGAGGGGCAAAGAATATAAGACCCCACGTAGAGCTCCTACTCCTGCTTGGGACCTCAATTTTGTGTTGGAGAAACTTACTCTACAACCTTTTGAGCTTCTGGCTACTGCTGAACTGAAATACTTGTCATGGAAGACTGTTTTTGTTGGCCATTACTTCTGCTAGAAGGGTTTCTGAGTTGCAGGCCCTTATGGCGGTTGAGCCTTTTTGATTTTCATAAGGATAGGGTATCATTACGTACTAATCCTTCCTTTATGCCTAAGGTGGTTTCTAGTGTGGCTTTAAACCAAACTATTCATTTGCCTACTTTTTATGCAGATCCCCAAAATAAAGGGGAAAAGATTTTGCACACTTTAGATGTACACAGGCAATTGCGTTATTATTTAAGCAGGACTAAGGATTTTAGGCAGTCTCAGCAGTTGTTTGTTTCTTTTGCTTTGAGTTAGCAGGGCAAGCCTGTGTCAAAACAAACTATTTCTAGGTGGATTGGGTTTTGCATTGCATTTTGTTATTCCCATCATGGCAAGGAGATTCCAGCTGGGATTAGGCCTCATTCCACTAGGGCTACTGCCACTTCAACAGCATTTCTAAGGGGTGGCAACTAAGGATATTTTGGAGGCAGCTACTTGGAGTTCAGTGCATACTTTCTCTAAGCATTACCACCTTCCTCTCTACTCTAAGTCTAGGGCTGGTTTTGCCACAGCTATTTTGCAAGGCATGTTATCAGCTCCTGCTTCCTTATGATTTGCCAGCCTCCCTTACCTCTGCTTTGGGATTCTACCCAATAGTTAGGACTGCAGCAATGTGGAATGAAGAACATAGTACAGTTTTGTACCTACCATAAATGTAGATGTTCTAGGATCCACATTGCTGCAGTCCTATTTACCCTCCCTCCTTCCCCTCTGTGTTTAGGGATGGTTGTGTAGGTGAGATTATATTCTGGTACCTTTGTATATATTGTATATATTTTTGGTGCAGGTATGTTTGGTGTTTTTGGTTTTGGCCTTGTCTTTTTAGGGTCTTCTGACATCTGGGGCAAGAAAAGACTGAGGATATGACGTCGGTCATGCGCATTAGTACCCTGACGTACTGACGTCAGTCTAATGCGCCGTGACCGACGTCAGCCATATACTTTGGTATTCGGGCCGACTGGACAGCGGACTACCCAATAGTTAGGACTGCAGCAATGTGGATCCTCGAACATCTACATTTATGGTAGGTACAAAACTGTACTTTCTTCTGCTATTCCTCTTGTCATTCCAGCCTTTTTAGATGCTTTTGCATCCACTTCCACTCACCCTAACTCTCAGCCTCCGTCTCCAGAAAAGCCAGATAGGTACAAAAGGACTGCAATTTCCTTTTAAAGGCCTCTGTGGCAGACACCTCTTGGATCTCAGCAGCCTCTGATAAGGCCTGCAGGTTACTACCTTCTAATTCCCTCCTCTCTTGGGACAAGGATAGAAGTTGGAGAAGCTGGTCAAGCAAATTTATACCTCAGCCACCTTTGCTTTCAGAAAACTAAACTACCAGACCCGTATGACCAAGTACAATTTGGAACTCCTGTCTCAGATTACCAAGCCTAGTGTCAGGTATGCCAGACTCTGATAACAAAGCCTTGTCATCCTGTCTTATTGCTACTTCCTTTCAGGTAGCCAGGCATTCAGTTAAGGGCAGCTGCGATGCTGTAGAGGCCACCTCACGAGTTGTAGCATCTTCCTTGGCCCTAAGAATTGCCTGGCTAAGGCTTCAGCCCCTTCCTGAGGCCATTAAAGCAAAACTAATGGGTGCCCATTGGACAGTTCCACTGTTTTTGGCAAACCCTCAACAGAATTATTCAGATAAGGCAAGCAGCTAAAAGACCTTAAACATATTTTGTTCTCCCCTGTGCCTAAATTCCACAGGAAATACCCTGCAATACAGGTCTTTGTGCGCAGGCACTCCCGAACCCCCTTTCCAAACAAAACCCCTAAAAGGGTCCAGGAAAAACTCACAAGTTCTCCTCTACTACTTCCTCCCAGCTTGCTAAGCAGCCCTTTCCAGATAGGACGGGGTCTTCTTTATGACTCCTCAAGCAACCTGGGGAATCCCCCCCCTTCCCTGCACCTTACCCTTTTCCTTCCATTCTGGGAACTCATCACTCAAGACTCCAGAGTCCTAAGCATTATAAAAAAGGGATACTTCATGATCTTGCACGTTGTGCCCCCTTCATAGGTATGCCCCAACCACCAATAGAACAGGAACCTCTTTTCCTCCCAGTTCTGCAAAAGTCTACTAGAACAGTGCGCAGTTCAACTTGTGCCCCCAACTCGAGGGAAAATTAAATTAAAGATTTTCTTATAGTTCCCTCATTCAAGATGCTTACTTTCCCAACTCTTCCCTATCTTCCTCCCTCAGGCATTCGTAGCATACATAATAGACATCACGGATGCTTACTTCTGTATCCCCATGCACCCTCCAGATACAGGAAATTCCTACACTTCCCTTTGGGATCCTCACACATTTTTAATTCTCGCTTTGTCTTTTGGACTGTCCACTGCCTGAGAGTCTGCACAAAATGGCTGGCACTAGTGGTCACCTTTTGCAGACTGCGTAACATCCAGATCTTCCCCTACCGAGACTACCTTTTGAGTTAAGCCAAAACAAGGATCAACTAACCAGAGGCCTCCAGTCAGCAATAGCCATCTTACAAAGACTGGGATTCACTATAAACTTAAAAAAAAATCTTCCCTCGTCCCATCCCAAGGCCATGTGTTTCTCTGGTGCAGGTTTCAAACCAAGGATATGGTGTCTCTTCCACCCACCAAGGCTGGGGAGATTTCTCACTGTTTCTCAGAAATTCTCCCCCTCAGTCTCCTGTCTGCAAGACAGTTTTTGTGAATCTTGGGGTTGATGGCCTCTACCATCCCTATGCTTCCTCTAGCGATGTTGCATATGAGGAAGTTCCAATGGTTTTTAAAGTCCACTATGGTCTCAGCATGCCCACTCTCACCCTGCCTCAAGAAGGAGCTCCAGTGATGGGTAACACATATGTCCATAAATCTGGGTCTCACCATTCACCCACTCCCCCAACTCAAGTACTGTATACAGATGCATTGGATGCAGGCTGGGGAGCAGCCTTGGACTATCACACAGTGGACATCCTCTCAGAGGAGAAATCACAGAACGTAAGGGAATTGAAGGCATTAATTCTTGCCCTTCAGCCTTTCCAATCCCTTCTGAGACCAGGAAGGCTATGCATCCACGCAGACAATATGTCAGTCCTGTGGTATATCAACAAACTTGGGGGACAAGATCCTACCTCCTTTGCAGACTAGCCTTATAGGCTTGAGATCTCGCCCATCTACTACAAATATGTCTTCAGGCGGTTTACATCCCTTACAATCAGAATTCTGTGGCAGACACACTGAGCAGATCCAGAACACAGGCTCATAAATGGATGCTTCACGGGGATGTGTTCCTGGACATTGTCCACTAGTGGGGTGTTCCACAAATAGATTTATTTGCCTTCCCCTCTGAGCAAACAACTTCCAAAGATGTCCTTCGTGTTTCACTGTTGCAGTCATTACATTTGCCCTGAGTTGGCCCGAATTCCAAAGTCTTGGGTCCGGCGTCTGTTGCTGTCTTCTCTTCCATTACGTCAGGTCGTCAGGGGTATAAAACATGCAGTCTTTCTTGCCGCGCGGTGCCCAAAGCAGAAGCATGTTCACAAGTGCCGGTCGGCCGACTACTGAAAAATTTGAGTTTGAGTTTCAGAACCGAAGTCTTAATTAAAGCTAAGTGCCCTGTTGGGGAAACTTTTTTCTTGCTTTTTACTGATGTCAGAAAAAGTTAATAATTGTATTACTTATGGGAAGCAAATACCTCATAAGGATTTCTATTTATACTGTATTCCTTGCCTAGGCCCTGATCACAGCATGCCTGGCTGTCGGTTTTGTGCTAGATTTAACCAACGCACTATTAAGCGTCGGTGTATTTTTGCATCAAAGTATTTTGGAAACTGATATAACTACCCAGAAATGTCGTCTGATAGCAATCCGACTACCGGAGTACATAAAAAACGCAAAGAAAAGGACAGAGAAAGGCAGTAGAGATCCAAAACAGACTAAACTTCTCCTAAGCCAGTCACCGGTACTCTGTGAGGTGCTTTCGCCGCCCCTGATACCCGCTACCTTCGAGTCTCAGGCATCTCCATGTGGAGTCCGGCATGCCACAAGATACTCAAGGTATTGGACCGACGGATGCATCTCCCTCGGATGGGTCCAGAGCCGCTGAGCAGCCTCCAGCTTCTGAGGGTGTATTCAGACCTCAACATTTGTATATCAAACTGACGACATCTGCAAAACCAAAGACAAAAGCAACTTCTAAGACTAAAAAAATGACACATGAGCTGCGTGCACAGGTCTCTATGCCTAAAAAACAGATTATCAAAATGGCTGAAGACTTTATTACCTTGATCAGGGGAACCCATCCTCATCCAGATAAGAGGCCTAGGCAAGACACTGATTATGAATCCTCAGATCAGGTTTCTATTTCTTCTGATCAGGAATAGTCTGTACCTCCCTATGGGGATTCTGATGCTGAGTAGTCTATTCCATCTGAATCTCCTCCTGAGGATTATTCATTTGGAGAAACCTTGCATACTTTGAGGGAGGGAGCATTTTCACTGGGAGAGTCAAGATTTCTCAGAATCAAAAAAGAGGCTCAGATTTCCTCCTTTCCCCTCAGCACAAGCCTTTGGCTATCCCCTCTGTTTTAGACATTGTGGATGTTGTGTTTTCTGGGTCAAGCTTGACCCCTGACTCCTTACCTCCGGCTCCCAGTAAGCCTGACAGAGATTCAAGGGCACTAGACATATTGGGAAAAAAGGTTATACATCTGCAACCTTGGCAATCAGGGCCTTAAACTGTCAATTTCATATGATTAAGTACCAACAACATGTTATGGGATTGCTGAAACAGAAAATGTTGATTTCAGAATGTGCAGAAAATAAGGAATTGCAGGAATTATTGCATGCAGCTGAACAAGTTGGAAAGCATACTTTGCAATGTGGTTTTGATTCCTTAGAGGCCTCCTGCAGGGCCACAGTTACTGGATCTGTGATTAGGAGGCATGCCTGGTTAAAGGAACAAAATTTGCCTGATCATGTTAAAGCTAAACTACTAGATGCACCTTTACAGCATGATTCTCTGTTTGGTATTAAGGCAGAAGAGGTTCTAAAGAAAATGGAAGACCAAGCTAAGTCTATGCAAACTGTTAAAGACTTCTTACAAGTGCAGCCACCAAGATTCAGTAGACACTGGCCTACAAAAAATTGGTCCTTTCCTGTGTCAGACAGAGCTCATAGGGGTAAATCCAGACACCCTAAGGGTTCCAGATACTAGGCGCAAGATTCATACAGGTCAAAGCAATGGGGGCACTTCCACCTCCAAATCTGGAGGAGATAAAGCGCAAACCTACAGAAAGTAATCCCAATGACTTCCCTCTGCCTACACCAAGCACTTATCTTTTGGCAGCACCCATATGGGCAAAATTAGCACTTTTTGCACAAAATTGGCAGTTAATAACCCAGGACAAGTGGGTACTAAACATCGTATCACAGGGATACAGATTCCATTTCCACACTCTGCCAATGGCAAATGGTTGGCCAGATCTGCCAAAAAATCTATGGGCAGAGGCACAGAAACAGGTTACGTCCCTCATGGATAATGGGGGCCATTCAGACAGTACCAGAACAGGAAAAAGGACGAGGTTTTTACTCGACTGTTCTTGGTACCCAGAAAGGACAAGGCTTGGTGGCCAATACTGGATTTATCGATTTTGAACACATACCTGGACATTCCAAAATTCAAAATGCTGACTTTGCAGCAGCTTCTGCCCATGCTGGGCACGAATGCTTGGCTGGTGACTTTAGACCTAAAAGAGGCATACCTGCATGTCCCAATAAGACAATCGTGCAGAAGATGCCTCAGATTCAAGGCTGGCTTAATGCATTACCAATTCTCTGCACTGCCCTTTGGCTTATCTACTGCACCCAGGGTCTTTACAAAGTGCCTGGCACCAGTAATTGCATTTTGCAGACAAGTATACAAATATATCCTTACTTAGACAACTGTCTCATTGAAGCAGAGAACAAGGACATTCTTCTTCGACAGCTGGCATTTGTGAGAAGGCTTTTAACATGCCTAGGGTACACAAACGGAAAAAAACACCTGGTACCTTCTCAAAAGATAACATTCCTGGATGCAAGCTTAGATGCAACTGCCCAGATGGCTTACCTCATGCCAGACAAGCAAAGGCAACTGACTACTTCAAACTGATGGCAACAAAAACCCAGTCTTCTGCAAGACAAATTCTGCAGGCTCTGGGCTTCATGGCATCCTACTAATTCCATATGCAAGACTGCATATGAGGAAACTTCAATGGTACCTAAAAAGTTTATGGAGTCAACATTCACACAGTCTGGAAACAATGATTCCTCTCATTCCCTGCTTGCAACAGGAGTTTCTATGGTGGGCAAAGGCATGTCACCAAAACATGGGACTGCCTTCCACTCCTACCCCCTGCCAACCAAACCTTAACAACAGACGCATCAGATTATGCCTGGGGGGGGGCCCACATGGCAGGAAGATGCATTCAGGGCTTATGGACACAAAAACAAATGCATCTGCATATCAACCAGAAAGAGATGCTAGCTGTTCAAAATGCCCTAACAGCCTTCAAGGACTTGCTTCATCCAGGACAACTACTGATAAAGATGGACAACACCACAGTCATGTGGTATATAAACAAGCAAGGGGGCACACACTAATACCCCCTTTGCAGATTAGCCATGGCACTGTGGGACACAGCTTTGACCTAACAAATAAATCTTTAAGCTCAATTCCTGCCAGGAAAACAAAACACTTTGGCAGATGATTTAAGCAGAAACCTTATGGATCCTCATGAGTGGAAACTAAATCCTCAAGTCTTCAGCATGATGGGGGAGCCCAGACATAGATCTGTTTGCTTCTCCTCAAAATTATCAATTGAAAAAATTCTGCACAAGGAATTATCACAGACAAGCATGGGAAAGTGGGCGCCCTATCCTTTAGTTGGAAAAAACAATTTGTTTACACCTTTTCTCCTCTGCCTCTTCTACCCAAGGTCCTCCTAAAAGTCAGACAAGAGAAGCCAATGATATTAATTGCCTTGGACTGGCCCCGCCAATACTGGTACCCAATCCTAAGGAACTTGTCTCAATACCCAGCTTGGACCTTGCCTCAAAGACCACAACTACTGTCCCTGCAAAACAGTTAAGATCCTGCACAATCAAAGAACAGCAAGCTTCAAGACGAGACCAGACCAACGTAATCCAAAAACCGGAGAATGCCAGTAAGTTGTTACAAATGGACTTTAATGAAAAGAACAAGTGCTTTCGCTCGGCTAAGTACCGAGCTTTCTCAAGTTGAAAATGAATTTAACAGTTTTAAACAATGACATTATATAAGTCTTTCCCTATCACATGATTAGTTAATTAACTACTAATTTCAAGTCAATTAACTGTAAGTGAAAAATCCTGCACAATCAACTACAGACTCCGAACCTGGCAGCATGGCTAATCATGTAGTCATACAAACAACACCACTCAGTAAAGCTGTGATGGATGTCACTTTGGAAGCCAGAAGGCCTAGTACTAGAAAATCTTATGCTGACAAATGGAAGAGATTCTGTGCTTGGAATCAAGCACAAGGAACTGATGCAGCAGAACCAAATATTCCTCAGATATTACAATACTTAACTGAGATGCTTGACAAAGGCCTATATTTCTCATCAATCAAAATCCATGCCTCTGCCATTTCGGCTCATTACAATACAGAGCCACCAATCTTTTCTCATCCTTTACTAAAGCAGTATCTTAGAGGAGCCAAAAATTTAAGGCCTCCTAGAAGATCACAATTACCTACATGGGACCTCAGTTATGTGTTGGAAAAGCTCACCCTTCTTGAACCAGCTGCTACCGCTGATCTAAAGTTCTTATGAAAAACAGCTCTGCTGCTAGCAATTACTTCAGCAAGAAGAGTTTCCGAGCTACAGGCCCTCATGGCTGTAGAGCCTTTTATCATATTTTACCCAGACAGGGTGTCTCTGAGGACAAATCCTGCTTTTATGCCTATGGTGGTTTCCAGTGTGGCCCTTAACCAAACAATTCATCTGCCAACTTTCTATCCAAATCCGCAGAACAAGGGGGAGAGAATTCTGCATTCCTTGGACGTACACAGACAGCTAAGATTCTACTTGAGCAGGACTAAAGCTCTAAAAAACTGAGCAATTACTAGTGACATATGCTGCAGGATCAGAAGGAAAGGCTATTTCAAAGCAGACTTTCAAAGTGAATAAGCCACTGCATCCGTTTCTGCTACTTACACCATGGTAAACCTGTGCCCGAGGGCATTAGGTCTCATTCCACCAGAGCTGCAGCTATTTCAGCAGCCTTTCTCAGAGGAGTACCAACCAAAGACATTCTAGAGGCTGCTACTTGGAGTTCTGTTCACACCTTTACAAAGCATTGCCATTTGCCTCATTACTACAAGTCCAGGGCAGGCTTTGCCACTGCAGTGTTGCAGTGCCTTATAGCAGCACCTAATGCTGTTTAGCTCCAGCCCCCCAACCATAGCTTTGGGTTTCTACCCAAATGTAATGACTGCAACAGTGAAACACGGAGAACATAGTACAGCTGTGTACACTTACCATAAATGTAGATGTTCGAGTGTATTCACTGTTGCAGTCCAGATTACCCTCCCACCATCCCCCTGTCATTCTAAAATTTATCTTTCCTTATCTATCTTCTACAACCTGTGTGGTGTATTTGCTTGTAGATGAAGGTAAAGTTTATATTGATGCATGCATGTGTGTGTGTGTGTGTGTGTGTGTATGTGTATCATATATATATATATATATATATATATATATATATGTAAATTGGCTACCTTTTTGGGGGCACCTGACATCGGGGGCAAGAAAAACTAAAGAAAATGGCGTCTGCTGCATGTTTTATACCCCTGCCATCATGGAAGAGAAGACAGCAACTGACACAGGACCCAAGACTTTGGAATTCAGGCCGACTGAGGGCAACCTGCCAGCAGATTACCCAAATGTAATGACTGCAACAGTGAATACACTCGAACATCTACATTTATGGTAAGTGTACACAACTGTACTTTTTGTGCCAGAGAGCCTCTTCCTCCAGCATGGATAGTGGACACCCTGTCAATCTCTTGGAAGGGGAAATTCCTTTATGCATTTCACGCCTTGCCATGCATTCCGAAAGTCCTGAAAATTCAACAGAACCAGCCAAGAATCTTGCTGGCCAAGACAGCACTGGTTCCCCCTTCTCCTTCATCTCGCCAAGGACAATCACAAGTTGCCTTACAGAGTTGACCTACACACACAAACCAAGGGCAGTCTCATCCACCCACAGAGACCCTCTAGCTGACCCTGCTAGTGATAGAGCCCCTTCCAGGCTCAAAGCCCACTATACTAGGACACGATCTTCTTCTGGGTAATCTTCAAAGGGTTAGACACCAACTGTGTCTTAGAAGCAGTTACTTGAACATGTGTCCACACCTTCATTAAACATTATACCCCGGATTCCATCTCTAAATCCAGGGTAGGGTTTGCCAGGGGCATTCTCCATGGCTTCCTGGAGAGTTCCTCTGCCACTTCCTCTTCCCTTTTTGCATGAGCTTTTGTATTCTCCCTCATGTAAGAATGCTGCAACAGATGAATAGGGCATAGATTTAGTTTTGTAAGAACTTACCATAATGATAGCTATCCTTCTCTACTCTGCAGTATTCTGTCCCTCCCTCCTTCCCCCCCACTCTCTGGCTTTCTTGGATGCATCAATCCTCTTTCCCTTAGAGACTCTCTCCACCTGGGGCTTCAGTTCTGAGGGTGGTGCGCGTGTACGTCTTTTGTGACTGATGTCTGGTAGTGGCCTACATCAGACGTACCATTCACCCTGAAGTAAGAAAAGACTTTGATATACTAGCTGATGTCAGGTTGTCACTTTGGCACTCCCTCATGTAAGAGTAGTGCAACAGAGAAGAAAAGGACGTTGGTTATTATGATAAGCTCTTAAGCAACTAATCAGTATCCTAAGAGATGCAGTTGGATATGAAAAAGGGGATAACTTAAGCTTTTGCTATCCAGGTGGAGAGACACTGATTTTAAGAGTGCAGGATGGGAAAGAGTACAAGATAGGTTGGAAGGAGGTGGGCACTTCTTTTATTCTGGCTGTATGGAATACAGTTGGATGGCTAATAAATTTTAATAGCTGGAAGAGAAGTGATTTCACAAAATGATGGTTTTGTGCTTACTCACAGTAGCCAGTGAAAGAGGAGATGGAAGGAAATATGTAGTCAAGTTAACATAAGGAGCAGGCAGCTAGAAAGACAGTTGAGTTTAAAAACGCAACAGCATCAGGGTGGCTGAAAATGTAATTTGTCTCACAAGAAAAACAGCTATGGTCTCTCTGTTTAAATACGCAATTAAAGCAAAATGTAAGTAAACACTGTGTAAAGAAAATAAGCCACAGTATACAAAATAGAAGAAAGCAAGAACAAACAAACCTTTCCCTTACAGCGAACTGGAAGAGTGAGCTTTTCCAGTAAAGTATCTCCTTAATTTTCATAAGGACAAAGTCTTTGAGGCCAATCCCTCATTTATCCCTAAAGTGTTCAGTGAGGTATCCCTTAATCAGGCCATTAATCTCTCTAACCCTCAGAACAAGGGAGAGAGAATCCTCCATTTGTGTTGTATGTAGGCAGCTCACATTCTGCTTCAACAAAACTAAGCCCATCTGCAAAACTTAACTATGTTGTTTCCTTTCAAGACACAAAGCTGGAAAACCCAGATGTTCATCGTGTTACACTGCTGGAGTCATCACACTTGGGTTATCCCGCAGTCGGCCAGAATTCCAAAGTCTTGGTCCGGCGTCAGTTGCTGTTGCTTCTTCCCTGACGTCAGTGCGCCAGGGGTATATAAGCTGCATCTGACGCCATTTTCTTCAGTCTTTCTTGCCACGCTATGCCCGAAGCAGAAGCAGTTCGCAAGTGCCGGTCAGCCGACTCTTGAGATTTTCGAAGTCGAATATCAGCACCGAAGTCAATAAAGCTAAGTACCCCATTGGGGAGACTTTTTTCTTGCCTCAGACCAATGTCAGAAAAAGTTAACAATTGTACTTCTTGTGGAAAGCAAATACCTCATAAGGACTTCCACTCTTACTGTATTCCATGCCTAGGCCCTGATCACGACGTCACTAGTTGTCGGTTCTGTGCTAGATTTAACAAACGTACTATTAAAAGGCGTTTTGATTTTGCTTTGCACTACTTTGGCCGAAGGTTCAGTTATACTATGCCGTCGGATCATCCGACGACCGCAATACTGAAAAAATGCAAGGACAAGGATAAAGACAGGCATCCGAGGTCCAAACCGACGACGAAGCCTCTTCTAGGCCAGTCGCCGGTTCTCAGTGAGGCTCTTTCGCAGCCCCTGACGCCCGCTACCTCAGAGCCACAGGCCGCCTCCGACTCCCACGTGGAGACAACTAGGCCTCTGGAATCTCAAGGTATTGGGCCTACGGAAACTAATCCCTCTGATGGGTCCGGAGCCGCTGAGCAGGCATCGGCTTCTGAGGGTGTTTTCAGACTACCTCAACTTACTATCAAAACTACAGCCAAGGCAAAAGTACCACTAAAGACAAAGAAACAAGTACCGCCTTCTCCTGGACAAACCTCCATGCCTAAAAAAACAGATGCTTAAAATGGCCGAAGACCTCATTACTCTAATCAGGGGTTCCCATCCCCCTCCTGAGAAAAGGCCTAGGCAGGATACAGACTAGGATTCCTCTGATCAGGTTTCATTTCCTCTGATTCCACTTCTGACCAGGGCTACTCTATACCTCCCTATGAGGACTCTGATGCTGAAGAATCTATCCCTTCAGCCTCTCCTCCTGAGGATTATTCATTTGGGGAAACTTTACATACCATGAGGGAGAACTTCCATTGGGAAAGTCAGGAATACTCAGATTCTAAGAAAAGGCTCAGAGATTTTCTTTTACTGCCTCAGCACAGGCCCCTGGCTATTCTGCCTGTGCTAGATATTGTGGATGATGTGTTTTCTGAATCCAGCTTATCTTCTGATTCCTTGCCCCCTGCAACAGCCAAGCCAGATAGGTACTACAGAGTCCCTGACTCTCACCAGTTTCTTTATAAAACCCCTTCTGCTGATCCAGAAACTATTTCCCAGGGTCCAAAAGGGGTTAAGGCTTCCATTGCAAAAAATCCAGTACCCTCTGACAGAGATTCCAGACCTTTGGATAGATGGGGGATAAAAGTATACACTTCAGCGACTTTAGCTGTAAGAGCTTTAAATTGCCAGTTTCACATGCTTAAGTACCAACAATATTTAATGACTCAATTAAAACAGAAAATGCTTGCAAGCTCAGAAGCTCCTGATTGTAAAGAAATGCAGGATTTGTTGCATGCAGTTGACAGGTGGGAAAACATACTCTGCAATGTGGTTTTGATTCTCTAGAGGCCTCTTGTAGGGCCGCAGTTACAGGTTCAGTGATTCGAAGGCATGCTTGGTTAAAAGAACAGTTTACCTGATCATGTTAAGGCAAAATTATTGGATGCTCCTTTACAGCATGATACCTTGTTTGGTGTTAAGGCAGAAGAGGTGTTAAAGAAAATGGAGGAAAAAGCAAAATCTATGCAAACAGTCAAGGATTTCTTGCAGGTACAGCCACCTCGATTTAGCAGAAATTGGCTTACAAAAAATTGGTCCTTTCCAGTGTCAGGCCACAGAGAGGCAGGTAGAGATGCCCAAGAGGCAGATTTTCATCGTGCATACAGCTGCAGTCATTACAGATGGGTTATCCTGCCGTCACGCGGGTCCTCGGTCGGCCGAATTCCAAAGTCTAGGTCCGGCGTCGGTTGTCGTCGCTTCTTCCCTGACGTCAGTGCGGCAGGGGTATTAAAGAGGCAGCCAACACCATTTTCTTCAGTCTTTCTTGCCGCGCGGTGCCCGAAGCAGAAGCAGTTCGCAAGTGCCGGTCGGCCAGCTCCTGAGATTTACAAAAGTATTTCAGCCGAAGTCGTCTTTAAAGTGAAGTACCCCGTTGGGGAAACTTTTCTTGCCTCAGACCGATGTCAGACAAAGTTAATAATTGCATTTCTTGTGGGAAGCAAATACCGCATAAGTATTTCCACTCTTTCTGTATACCTTGCTTAGGCCCAGACCACGACGTCTCGGCCTGCCGTTTTTGTGCTAGGTTCAACAAGCGCACTATTAAACATCGGGCGGAGTTCGCCCTTCATTATTTTGGCAAAAAATTTAATTATATCATGCCGTCGGATACACCGACACCAGTTTTAAGCAAAAGACGCAAAGATAAGGACCGACATCCGAGGTCCGCACCGAGTAGTGAGACCACGCTTAGGCCGACGACCGGTTCTCAGCGAGGCACCTATGCAGCCCCTGAATACCGATGAAACTATTTTACCGGTGACTTCAGTACCCGAGGTCGCAGGCTCCTCGGTCTCCATTCCTACTGCAGATACTGACGCCACTCTTGGCGAGGAAACTCAAAATTTAGTCGGGCCTGCCATTTCTGAAGGTGTCTTCAGGCCTTCCACTTTCTCTATTAAATCCTTCACTAAATCTAAAGCAGCCATGAAAACTAAAAAAAAACAGGGTCCTCAGACCTCCTCTCAAGGCCCCATGCCTAAAAAGCAGATGCTTAAAATGGCTGAGGATTTGATAACTCTCATCAGGGGTTCTCAACCCCCCTCTGACAAAAGACCCAGATTGGAGGAAGACTACCCTTCCTCAGACCAGGCTTCTATTACCTCAGAATATTCTGAGGACCAGGATTATGCCTATTCCCCTTTCGAAGACTCTGATGCTGAGGAGTCTATTCCCTCGGTCTCCCCCCCTGAGGACCACTCTTTTGGGGAAACCCTGCATACATTGAGGGAACACTTTCACTGGGAAGGACAAGATTACTCAGATTCCAAGAAAAGGCTCAGGGAATTTCTACTGCTCCCCCAGCATAGGCCCCTGGCTATCCCTCCTGTTTTAGATATTTTGGATGATGTGTACGCAGAAGCCATCCTTAATCCAGATTCTTTACCTCCAGCCCCTGTTAAACCAGACAGGTATTACCGGGTCCCTGATTCTCACCAGTTCCTTTATAAAAGCCATACTGCTGACCCAGAAACTATTTCACAGGGTCCCAAGGGAATAAAGGCCTCTACTGCTAAAAACCCTTTACCTTCAGAGAGAGATTCCAGGGCATTAGAAAAGTGGGGGGAAAAGGTGTATACATCTGCCACTTTAACCATGAGGGCATTAAACTGTCAATTCCATATGTTAAAGTACCAACAGTTTTTGTTCTCAGTTGAAAAGCAAAATGACACGAACAGAACAACCAGATTTGAAAGAGTTGCAGGATTTGTTGCATGGTGCAGAGCAAGTGGGTAAACCTACCTTGCAGTGTGGTTTTGATGCTTTAGAGGCCTCATGTAGAGCTGCTGTCACGGGGTCTGTTGTACGTAGACATGCTTGGCTCAGAGCAAACCTTACCAGATCATGTCAAAGCAAAGTTATTAGATGCACCACTTCAAAAAGATGTATTGTTTGGTGTTAAAGCTGAGGAGGTACTAAAGAAAATGGAGGAAAAAGCGAAATCTATGCAAACAGTGAAAGATTTCCTACAGGTACAACCTTCACGCTTCAGCAGAAACTGGCCTTCAAAAAATTGATCCTTTCCAGCCACGGACAGACCTCAAAGGGGCAGATACAGATGCCCAAGGGGTAGAGGACAACCTCAAGGATCTTGCAGAGCAAGACAGTGGCAAGCACCAATCCCAAGAGGTGGAGAAGATAGATCACAGTCATTTAGAAAACAGACACAATGACTTCCCCCTATGCCTGCCAAGCAAAGCTTTAATGGCAGCACCTTTGGGCGGAAAACTGGCATTATTTTCAAAAAAACTGGCATATTGTTACAAAAGACAAATGGATTCTCTGGACATTATAGACAGAGGCTACAGGTTCCACTTTCACACCCTTCCAAAAATGAGAGGCATGCCAAACCTGCCACAAAATCAAAGGGCAGAGGCACAAAGACAAATTTCCGCTCTCATGGATATGAAAGCGATTCAAGAGGTACCTGCAAAAGAACAAGGTCAAGGTTTTTATTCCAGACTATTCCTGGTACCAAGGAAAGACAAAGATTGGAGACCTATCTTAGACCTATCCATCCTAAACACATATCTACAGGTGCCAAAATTCAAGATGCTCACATTACAGCAGCTTCTTCCCATGCTGGGCAAGGAGTCTTGGCTGGTAACATTGGACCTCAAGGAGGCATACCTGCATATCCCTATCAGACAAGAGTGCAGAAGATACCTCAGATTTCTTGCAGGTTCAACCCATTACCAATTCTCTGCATTGCCCTTTGGCTTATCTACTGCGCCCAGAGTGTTTACGAAATGCCTGGCATCAGTAATTGCCTTCTGCAGACTACAAGGAATACAAATCTACCCATATCTGGACGACTGCTTGATCCAAGCGGACAGCAAGGACATTCTATTGCAGCATCTGGCGTTTGTAATAAAACTGTTAAACTTCCTGGGATACACAGTGAACAAAAAGAACTCAAAACTAATACCTTCTCAACAGATAATTTTCCTGGGTGCCAGCTTAAATACAACCACCCAGATGGCCTACCTCACGCCAGTCAAACAAGGGCAACTGTCTCAATACTTCAGCAAAATGGCAACTTTCACCAGACTAACTGCAAGGAAAGTCCTGCAGGCTCTGGGATTCATGGCATCTTGCATCGTACTAAATCCCATGTGCAAAGCTGCATATGAGGAAACTACAATGGTACCTAAAAAACTTATGGTCTCAACACAGCCACAGCTTGGAAATAATTATACCACTCATTCCATGCCTTCAAAAGGAATTTTTGTGGTGGGCTCAAGCATGCCAAAGAAACGCAAGTCTCCCTTTCTGTGTACCTCAAGCAACTCAAATCATCACAACGGACGCCTCAGACTACGCCTGGGGAGCACACATGGCAGATCAGTGCATTCAGGGAAAATGGTCCCAAAAAGAGAAGTCACCTACACATCAACCAAAAGGAGATGCTAGCCGTGCAAAATGCTCTTATGACCTTCAAAGACCTACTGCATCCAGGCCAGCTATTGATAAGGACAGACAACACCACAGTCATGTGGTACATAAACAAACAGGGGGGAACTCATTCATACCCCCTGTGCAGGCAAACCATGACCCTATGGAACACAGCACTGGAATTGCAAATTCAACTACAGACACAATTCCTGCCAGGGAAGGAAAACACACTGGCAGACAACCTAAGCATAAATATGACAGATCCACATGAATGGAAGTTGCATCCTCAAGTTTTCTCAAAGATAACTCGGGCATGGGGACAGCCAGACATAGATCTATTTGCCTACCCACAGAAATTACCAGTTGAAAAAATTTTGTTCAAGGACCTATCATCCACAGGCCTGGAAAGTGGACGCACTCTCTTTCTTTCAATTGGACAACATTGACAGTCTATGCCTTCCCGCCTCTTCCTCTACTGACCAAAGTTCTATTAAAAGCCAGAGCAGAGAAGCCACAAATGCTTCTCATTGCTCAAGACTGGCCACGACAGCACTGGTATCCGCTCCTAAAGAACCTGACACACTCCCCACCATGGATCCTGCCTCTAGTCCCTCTTCTGTTGTCCCAGCACAACTACAAAACACTTCACAGCCAGCTCAAAACCCTAAATCTAGCTGCATGGAGAATACCTTAATTTCCCAACAGACTCTCCTCTCCAAGGAGGTGCAGGATGTCATCTTGGAGGCCAGAAGACCTTCTACTAGAAAACGCTACTCCGCCAAATGGAAACGATTTTGTTCCTGGAATCAAGCAAAGGGCCAGAATCCTTGGGTAATAAATATACCTCACATTTTACAGTACCTAGCTGAGATGTTACAGTGGCCTTTCCTTCTCCTCCATCAAGATCCACGCTTCAGCCATTTCTGCACAATACAACACAGACCCTCCTTTATTCTCACATCCTCTATTAAGGCAGTTCCTCAGAGGGGCAAAAAATATAAAACCCCCAAGGAAACCACCAGTTCCAGCTTGGGACCCCAACTTTGTATTGGAAAAGCTGACCCTGCCTCCCTTTGAGCCGGCTTCTTCAACAGAGCTACAATACTTGTCATGGAAAACAGCCTTCCTTCTGGCTATCACCTCAGCTCGCAGGGTTTCGGAACTGCAGGCCCTCATGGCTGTGCAACCATTCATCATTTTACATCAGGACAGAGTTTCCTTACAAACCCAACCCTACCTTCATGCCAAAGGTAGTATCCAGTGTAGCTTTGAATCAGACTATCCACTTACCTACCTTTTATCCAAATCCACAGAACAAAGGGGCGAGACTACTACATTCCTTGGACATTCACAGACAACTTCGTTATTACTTGGACAGAACAAAGCCATTCAGGAAATCTGAGCAACTCTGTGTCCTATGCTACAGGTGCTCAAGGAAAGGCTATTTCCAAACTGACAATTTCAAAATGGATAGCCCACTGCATTCACTTTTGTTATTCATTCCATGGAAAATCTGTGCCTGCATACATCAGATCCCACTCCACCAGGGCCACAGCTACCTCTGCAGCTTTCCTCAGGGGGGTCCCTACCAAGGACATTTTGGAAGCAGCTACTTGGAGTTCAGTGCACACTTTCTCCAAGCACTACCACCTTCCACTATACTCAAAATCTAGAGCGGGCTTTGCCACAGCAGTCCTGCAGGGCATCCTCGCTCCTCCTAGTTCCACTTAGTGCCGACCACCCTTACTTAGCTTTGGGATTCTACCCATCTGTAATGACTGCAGCTGTATGCACGATGAACATAGTGCAGTTTTGTACCTACCATAAATGTAGATGTTCGAGTGCTAATACAGCTGCAGTACAGGTTTCCCTCCCTCCTTCCCCTCTTGGTAAAGGCCTAGTGGCTAACACCTCCTCATACAACCTGATTGGGTTATCCTTCTATGGTGTATTTGCTTGCAACTACTGATTTTTTATTATATTGCATTGCATGATTATATATATAATTTATGTATTGCCTTCCTTCTGGGGGCACCTGACATCTGGGGCAAGAAAGACTGAAGAAAATGGCGTCGGCTGTGTCTTATATACCCCTGTCGCACTGACGTCAGGAAAGAAAGCGACAACAACCGACGCCGGACCTAGACTTTGGAATTCTGCCGACCGAGGACCCGCCTGTCAGCAGAAAACCCATCTGTGATTACTGCAGCTGTATTAGCACTCGAACATCTACATTTATGGTAGGTACAAAACTGTACTTTTCTGAAGGTGTCTTCAGACAGACTATCTTCACCATAAAATCTTATGCTAAGCTTAAGACTCCTCTAAAACCAAAAAAGCCTACACTTCAGTCTCCAGGTCAAGGCCCTATGCCTAAGAAACAGATGCTTAAAATGGCTGAAGATTTGATTTCTTTGATCAGGGGTCCCCCCCCCCCCCCGACAAAAGGCCTAGACAAGAGGAGGATTATGCCTCCTCTGATCAGGTGTCTGTTTCCTCAGGCTCCTCTGAGGAACAGGATTACTCCTTTCCCACTTATGAAGATTCTGAAGCTGAAGACTCCATTCCCTCAGCTTCTCCCCCTGAAGACTACTCCTTTGGGGAAACCTTACACACCATGAGGGAACATTTCCACTGGGAAGGTCAGGACTACTCTGACTCAAAGAAAAGGCTCCGAGAGTTTCTTTTACTCCCCTAGCACAGACCACTTGATATCCCCCCAGATTTGGACATAGTGGATGATATCTTCTTAGAATCTAGTCTAAATCCAGATTCTCTGCCTCCTGCTCCAGAGTGCCTGACTCTCTCAAATTCCTTTACAAAAGCCCTGCTGCTGATCCAGAGACGATCTCCCAGGGTCCCAAAGGGGCTAAGGCTTCTATGGCTAAAAATCCTGTACCCTCAGAAAGGGACTCCAGAGCACTAGATAGGTGGGGGAAGAAGGTTTACGCCTCAACTACTCTAGCTATGAGAACACTAAATTGTCAATTTCACATGCTTAAATACCAGCAATTCCTAATGTCTCAAATAAAACAAAAGATGGGCACGCATCCTCAACAGTCTGAATTCAAGGAAATGCAAGATCTGCTGCATGCAGCTGAACAGGTGGGCAAACATACTTTACAATGTGGTTTTGATGCCTTGGAGGCTTCCTCTAGAGCAGCTGTTACTGGGTCTGTTATATGTAGGCATGCTTGGTTAAAGGAACAATCTCTGCCTGATCATGTTAAAGCAAAGTTACTGGATGCACCCTTACAGCAGGATGTTTTATTTGGGGTTAAAGCAGAGGAGGTTTTAAAGAAAATGGAGGATAAGGCAAAATCTATGCAAACGGTCAAAGATTTCTTACAGGTACAGCCCCCCATGCTTCAGCAGAAATTGGCCAACAAAAAATTGGTCCTTTCCAGCTTCTGACAGACCACAGAGGGGTAAATACAGGTGCCCAAGGGGCAGAGGACAAGCACAAATCCCTTACAAACCTCGCCAATGGGGCACTACAACACAGAAGGGAGGAGAAGACAGGTCCCAAACCACTAGAAGGCAAACACAATGACTCAAACCTCAAACTGCCAAGCAAAACCCTCTTGGCAGCTCCCTTGGGAGAAAAATTAGCACTTTTTGCAGACAACTGGCACATCGTCACAAAGGACAAATGGGTCCTAGACATTATCTCACACGGATACAGATTCCATTTCCACACCTTGCCAAGGATAAAAGGAATGCCAAACCTGCCACAAAATCAATGGGCAGAGGCACAAAAACAAATTACAGCTCTCATGGACATGAGAGCCATTCAACTGGTACCTACACAGGAGCAAGGCCAAGGATTTTACTCGAGGCTCTTTCTAGTCCCCAGAAAGGACAATGCTTGGAGACCCATTCTGGACCTTTCAATCTTAAACACCTTCTTGCAAGTACCCAAATTCAAGATGCTAACACTACAGCAGCTTCTTCCCATGTTGGGCAAGACAGCTTGGCTAGTAACGGACCTCAAGGAGGCGTACTTGCATGTCCCTATCAGACAAAATTGCAGAAGACACCTCCGTTTCTTTGCAGGTTCAACCCATTACCAATTCTCTGCACTGCCCTTTGGCTTATCTACTGCGCCCAGGGTCTTCACAAAATGCCTGGCACCAGTAATTGCATACTGCAGACAGAGAGGAATTCAAATATACCCATACCTGGACGACTGTCTCATCCAAGCAGAAAGCAAGGACATTCTCTTACAACACATGGCTTTTTTAAGATATCTTCTAAGTTGCCTAGGATACACAGTAAACGAAAAGAAATCAAAACTAGTGCCCTCACAAATTGACATTCATGAGTGCCAGCTTGAATACAACGGCCCAGATGGCTTATCTGACGCCAGACGAACAACTACAATTAACTCAATACTTCAGAACAATGGCAACAAAGACCCAACTCCCTGCAAGAAAAATTCTGCAGGCCTTGGGCTTCATGGCATCTTGCATACTACTAATACCATTTGCAAAACTGCATATGAGGAAATTACAATGGTACCTAAAAAGCGTATGGACTCTCTCAGCCACAGCTTGGAAATGATAAATCTCATTCCCTGCCTTCAACAGGAGTTTCTATGGTGGTCACAGGCTTGTCACCTAAACAAGGGTCAGCCTTTCACCCTACCCCCAGCCAGGCAAACTATGACAGCAGATGCATCGGACTATGCCTGGGGGGCACACATGGCAGGACGGTGCGTTCAAGGCTTATGGACAGCAGATCAAAGGAATCTGCACATCAATCAAAAAGAAATGCTAGCTGTACAAAATGCTCTGACAGCCTTCAAGGACCTCTTGCATCCAGGACAGCTTATCATAAGGACAGACAACACCACAGTAATGTGTGGTACATAAACAAGGGGGTACACACTCCTACCCTCTATGCAGGCAAGCAGTGACCTTGTGGAACACAGCACTGGCTTACCAAGTTCAATTACAAGCTCATTTCCTGCCAGGAAAAAACACATTGGCAGACGACCTAAGCAGAAACATCATGGATCCTCACGAGTGGAAACTGGATCCACAAGTATTAGCAATGATAACTCAAAAATGGGGGCTCCCAGACATAGACCTGTTTGCCAGCCCTCAAAACTATCAGCTAACAAAGTTTTGCACAACAACTTTTCACCATCAAGCTTGGAAAATGCTAACAGTATATGCCTTTCCTCCACTACCCCTTCTCACAAAGGTGCTACTGAAAGTCAGGATGGAGAGATCCCGAATGATACTCATTGCTCCAGACTGGCCACGCCAGCACTGGTACCCACTATTAAGGAATGTGGCCCAGGGCCCACCATGGATTCTTCCACAAATTACCCACCTGCTCACATAGCAAGACAAGCAAATTCTACACAGCCAGCTCAAAACCTTAAACGTGGCTGCATGGCAAATCACCTAAGCAACCAGCCAGCTCCTCTCTCACAAGCTGTTATGGAAGTTATTCTGGAGGCCAGGAGACCCAGCACCAGGAAAGCCTACTCAGACAAATGGAAAAGGTTTTGCACCTGGAACCAAGCTAAAGGCCAAAATACCCTTCAACCTGACATACCTCAGATTCTGCAATGTCTAACTGAGATATTACACAAAGGGCTTTCTTTTTCATCTATTAAAATCCACGCCTCAGCCATTTCTGCTCACTACAACACGGATCCTCCCTTATTTTCACATCCACTTTTAAGGCAGTTTCTCAGATGGGCATAGAACATTAGGCCTCCCAGAAGAGCACCAACACCTACTTGGGACCTCAACTTTGTTCTGGAAAAACTCACGCTACCTCCTTTTGAGCCAGCTTTCTCAGATGACTTAAAGTTTATATCATGGAAGACTGCCCTGCTGCTAGCAGTCACTTCAGCTAGAAGAGTTTCAGAACTTCAGGCACTAATGGCAGTAGAGCCTTTCCTCATTTTTCATCAAGACAGAGTTTCTCTACGAACTATCCCCTCCTTTATGCCTAAGGTGGTATCCAGTGTGGCTCTAAATCAAACCATCCATTTACCCACCTTCTTTCCAAATCCACAGAACAAAGGAGAAAGGCTCCTGCATTCCTTGGACATTCACAGGCAGCTACGTTACTACTAGGATAAAACTAAGGTTTTCAGAAAATCTGACCAGCTTTTTGTATCCTATGCTACAGCATCACAAGGAAAGGCTTTCTCAAAACAAACCATTTCCAAATGGATAGGACATTGCATATGTTTTTGCTACACCCACCATGGAAAACCAGTTCCTGCTACCATAAGGCCCCACTCTACCAGGGCAGCAGCTACATCTACAGCCTTCTTCAGGGGGGTGCCAACCAAGGGTGTTCTGGAAGCTTCAACTTGGAGTTCAGTACACACCTTCACCAAACATTACCTCCTCTAACCCTGTTTGATTCCACCACCCATCCTTAGCTTTGGGATTCTACCCAAGTGTGATGACTGCAGCAGGGTAACACGAATATAGTACAGTTTTGTACCTACCATAAATGTAGATGTTTGAGTGTATACCCTGCTGCAGTCCAGGTTGCCCTCCCTCCATATATATATATATATATTTGCCTACCTATTAGGGGCACCTGACATCTGGGGCAAGAAAAACTGAAGAAAATTATGTTGGATGCCTCTGATATACCCCTGGCGCTCTGACGTCAGGGAAGAAGCGACAGCAACCGACGCCGGACCAAGACTTTGGAATTTGTGCCGACTGCGGGACCGCCTGACGACAGGATAACCCAAGTGTGATAACTGCAGCAGGGTATACACTCGAACATCTACATTTATGGTAGGTACAAAACTGTGCTTTCCTGACTCTCATAAATTACTTTTAAAATACCCTGCTGCTGACCCAGAAACTATCTCTCAGGGTCGCAAAGGGGTCAAGACTTCCACTGCAAAAAACCCTACTCCCTCTGACAGGGATTCTAGGGCACTGGACAGATGGGGAAAAAAGATTTACACTTCTGCTACCCTGGATATAAGGGCTTTAAATTGTCAGTTTCATATGCTGAAATATCAGCAATATATTATGTCACTGTTTAAACAGAAAATGTTGATAAATTATGAATGTGCAGAAAACAAAGAAATGCAAGAATTATTGCATGCAGCTGAACAAGTTGGAAAGCATACTTTGCAATGTGGTTTTGATTCTCTGGAGGCCTCCTGCAGGGCCACAGTTACGGGTTCTGTCATTAGGAGGCATGCTTGGTTAAAGGAACAAAATCTACCTGATCATGTTTAAGCAAAATTATTAGATGCTCCATTACAGCATGATGCTTTGTTTGGTGTTAAAGCAGAAGAGGTGTTAAAGAAAATGGAGGACAAAGCTAAATCTATGCAAACAGTCAAGGATTTCTTACAGGTACAGCCACCAAGATTTAGCAGGCACTGGCCTACAAAGAATTGGTCCTTTCCAGTGTCAGACAGGCCACAAAGGGGGCAGATACAGACGCCCTAGAGGCAGATCCCAGCCCCAAGGTTCGTACAGGTCTAAACAATGGGGTGCTTCTACCTCCAAAACTGGAGAAGACAAATCACAGCCATATAGGAAACAGTCCCAATGACTTCCCCCTGCCTGCGCCAAGCACTTATTTTCTGGCGGCACCTTTGGGGGAAAACTAGCACTTTTTTCTCAAAATTGGCACATAACCCAGGACAAATGGGTCTTAAACATAGTGTCACAAGGCTACAAGTTTCACTTCCATACCCTGCCAAGGGCAAACGGTTGGCTAGACCTGCCAAAACATCAATGGGCAGAGGCACAAAAACAAGTCTCATCCCTCATGGACATGAGGGCCATTCAGCAAGTACCAGAGCAAGAGCAGGGACAAGGATTTTATTCAAGACTGTTCTTGGTACCCAGAAAGGTCAAAGCCTGGAGACCAGTACTGGACCTATCTATTCTAAGCACATATCTGGATATTCCAAAATTCAAAATGTTGACTCTACAGCAGCTTCTGCCCATGTTGGGCAAGAAGGCTTGGCTTGTGACTTTAGATGTAAGAGAGGCATACCTGCATGTCCCAATCAGACAAACATGCAGAAGATTCCTCAGATTCAAAGCTGGCTCAATGCACTACCAATTCTCTGCTCTGCCCTTTGGCTTATCTACTGCACCCAGGGTCTTCACAAAGTGCCTGGCACCAGTAATTGCATTCTGCAGACAGAGGAATACAAATATATCCTTACTTGGACGACTGCCTCATTCAAGCAGAGAACAAGGACATTCTACTACAGCATCTGGCATTTGTAAAGAGATTACTACCATGCCTAGTGTACACAGTCAACGAACAGAAATCAAAACTAGTACCCTCTCAAGAGATAATATTCCTGGGGGCAAGCTTAAGTACAACTGCCCAGATGGCTTATCTCACGTCAGACAAAGGCAACTGACTACCTATTTCAAACTGTTAGCAACAAAGGCCCAGTTATCTGCAAGAAACATCCTGCATTCTATTAATTCCATATGCAAGACTGCATATGAGGAAACTTCAATGGTGCCTAAAAAGTGTTTGGACTCAACTTTGCCACAGCCTGGAAACAATAGTTACTCTCATTCCCTGCCTGCAACAGGAGTTTCGATGGGCGAAGGCCTGTCACCAGAACAAGGGACGGCCATTCACTCTACCCCCAGCCACACAGACATTAACAACGGATGCATCAGATTATGCCTGGGGAGCCCACATGGCAGGAAAATGCATTCAAGGCACATCGTCCGCAAACCAAATGCATCTACATATCAATCAAAAAGAGATGCTAACTGTTCAAAATGCCCTGACAGCCTTCAAGGACCTACTTCATCCGGGACAACTACTGATAGACAGACAACACCACGGTCATGTGGTATATAAACAAGCAGGGCGGCACATATTCTTACCCCCTTTGCAGACTAGCCATGACTTTGTGGGACACAGCAATGACTTACCAAGTACATCTGCAGGCACAATTCCTGCCAGGAAAGATAAATACTCTGGCAGACGAACTAAGCAGAAACCTCATGGATCCCCATGAGTGGAAATTGGATCCACAAGTCTTCAGCATGGTAACAAGGAAATGGGGATGCCAGGACATCTATTTGTCTCACCTCACAACTGCCAACTAAAGAGATTCTGCACAAGGACTTAACGCAGGCAAGCATGGAAAGTGGATGCCCTATCTTTCAGCTGGAAAAACTTAACAGTATATGCCTTTCTTTTTCTGCCTCTCCTCCCCAAGGTACTCCTAAAGGTCAGACAGGAGAAGCCAAAAATGATACTGATTGCCCCAGACTGGCCACTCCAGTACTGGTATCCAATCCTAAGGAACTTGTCTCAATGCCCAGCCTGGACCTTACCTCAAGTGCCTCATCTACTGTCCCAGCAGAACAATCTAATCTTGCACAGCCAACTCGAGACCTTAAATCTGGCAGCATGGCGGATAATGTAGTCATACAAAACATACCTCTCACTAAAGTGGTGATGGATGTCATTTTGGAGGCCAGGAGGACTAGTATTAGAAAATCCTATGCTGGAAAATGGAAGAGATTCTGTGCTTGGAACCAGGCACAAGGAATTGACACAGCTGTACCAAATATTCCTCAGATTATGCAATACTTGACTGAGATGCTGGACAAAGGCCTATCCTTTTCATCTATTAAAATTCATGCCTCTGCCATTTCAGCTCATTACAATACAGAGCCACCAATCTTTTCTCATTCTTTATTAAGGCAGTACCTCAGAGGGGCCAAAAATTTAAGGCCTACAAGGAGTTCACCAATATCTGCATGGGACCTCAATTGTATCTTGGAAAAACTCACCCTGCCTCCTTCTGAGCCAGCCGCTACAGCTGATATAAAGTTTTTATCTTGGAAAACAGCTCTGATCCTAGCAATAACTTCTGCAAGATGAGTCTCAGAGCTACAGGCACTCATGGCTGTGGAACCTTTTATCATTTTTTTATCCAGACAGTTTCTCTGAGGACAAACCCGACATTTATGCCTAAGGTAGTGTCCAGTGTGACCCTTAACCAAACTATTCATCTGCCTACCTTTTATCCAAACCCACAGAATAAGGGGGAGAGAATTCTGCATTCTTTGGACATACACAGACAGCTACGCTTCTATTTGAACAGAACCAAAGTTTTCAGAAAGAGCAATTACTAGTGGCATATGCTGCAGGATCACAAGGAAAGGCTATCTCAAAGCAGACTATTTCAAAGTGGATAGGCCATTACATTTGTTTCTGCTATTCACAACATGGCAAGCCAGTACCCAAGGGCATTAAGCCGCATTCAACCAGAGCAGCAACCACTTCAGCAGCCTTCCTCAGGGAAGTACAAACCAAAGACATTTTAAAGGCTGCTACTTGGAGTTTAGTGCACACATTCACAAAGCACTATCACTTACCACTCTACACTAAATCCAGGGCAGGCTTTGCCACTGCAGTTCTGCAGGGCCTAATAGCCACTCCTAATGCTGTTTAGCTCCAGCCTCCCAACCTTAACTTTGGGATTCAACCCAATTGTAATGACTGCAACAGTGAAACACGAAGAACATAGTACAGTTGTGTACACTTACCATAAATGTAGATTGAGTGTATTCACTGTTGCAGTCCAGGTTACACACCCGCCATCCACCATTTCTTTGCTGGAACTTATCTGTACTTCTCTATTCTATACAACCTATGTGGTGTATTTGGTTGTAGATGATGGCAAAATATATACTTTGGTGCATGCATGTTTTGTTGACATATTTTTAGCCTACCCTTTTGGGGGCACCTGACCTCTGGGGCAAGAAAAACTGAAGAAAATGGTGTCTGCTGCATCTTTTATACCCCTGGCGCACTGACGTCAGGGAAGAGTCGACAACAACCGACGCCGGACCTAGACTTTGGAATTCAGGCCGACTGAGGGTAGCCTGCCAGCAGGATAACCCAATTGTAATGACTGCAACAATAAATACACTCTAACATCCCCAGACTCTGGAATAGATTGCCCATACATGTCAAGCAGAGTGCCTCTTTGGACCTCTTCAAGAGGAACCTTGACGATTGGATGGGAGAAAGGAAATTCACCCCAGGGATCACGTCAGTCGGCCCTGCTAGACAGGGGTCCAGGAAAGTAAATAATGTGGGAAGAAATATCCAGGGAATTGTTATGGCTAGGCTTGTATAGGCCCTAGGGCTGATAGCCTAGTACCAACCTATGAACCTATGGTAAGTGTACACAACTGTACTTTGTGCATAATACTTCATTCAGCCGTGTTGGTTTGGCTCAACTTTCTTCATTTATCATGCTTGGGTCAGAGGCCTCTTGCCGTCGATGGTACCAGGTACCTTGATGCCGACCATTCCCCTGAGCGGTTTGGCTCTGACTAGTTCAGAGTTATCTGGCTGTCAGTGCTGTAGCCTTGGTGCTGGAAACAAGGGGGTGGTGTCAGCTTTGAGGTTTTCCAAGTCTGCCCTTCCACTCGGAATCTCGACACCTGAAGGCTCGGGTCAGACTCCCCCGTCAACTCAGAGGGTTACGGATCTAGCCTTGGTCCCAGTTTCTGGGATTCGTTCTTCCTCTGCTTTTGACCTGGTGAAGAGGGTTCTCTGGCTCCCTTGAGACCTTTGACACTGTCATCCTTGGTGTCTGTCCTGATTCCCCCTCTTTCTGGCCCATATTCTGCTATCTTACCCCCTTAGGGGGACAGCCTGTTGCCTCTCTGCCCAAGGGGGTTCCCCCATGGGAATGGCCAGAAGTTTGAGTCCTCCCCAGAGACCACCCCCCCCAAGAGGAGCTCCCTCGGAAACATGTGTAAAAGGCGGCACTTGGACTCTCCATCGAAGACCCTCACAGAAGACACCTACTTAGAGGAAGGGGAGTGTTCCCCCGGTCACCCCTGGAAGGGAGATGTCATGGAAATCCTACAATAGTGTGGCAGTGGTCTATCCAAAAACCCAACCCAGATGAGTCAGTGTTCCTGGAGCCATTTGGTGCAGGACCCTCTACCTCCTGGGTGTCCCCTCCTGTGGATCCACTTGTAAATTTGATTACATCTCGGGCATGGAGGGAACCCGACATATTGGAGCCCATCCCAAAGCAACCTGATAAGATTCTAAGTGTGCCTTCTGACAAGCAGCATTGGTCTAAGGTGTCCCTGGTTGATGCCATGGTGGTTGCAGTGGCCACCAAGAAAGAGCTCGCTTGGGGAGAGCTCTACTGTTCATCCACTGGACAGAGAGTCTCTGACCATGGACCATTTCGGGAAGCAGGTCTGTGCTTCAGCCACGTTTGCTGTACGTGCACTGAACTGTGACACATGATCAGACGTCAGCAGGACCTAGTCAGAGGTTGCGGAGCCTGCCCCAGGGTCCATGATGGTGAAAGAGAAGAAAGTATTCTCCTCCTGTATGACCACCCTCACTTTCATTTCCAACACCTCTATGAGGTTCCTGTCCCATGCTACTAAAGGTGCCTGTAGGGCAGCCGGCACAGGTGTTGCCATCAGGCATCACACTTGGCTCTGGCTTTGTGTATTCTCAGAGCCTTTCAAGGCGTCTTTTACAAACACACTCTGTATGATGGTTCCACTCTCTTTGGGAAAACAGTACGAGACAAGTTAGTCCAGAATGAGAAAGACTTTGCCTGTCAGGATCTGCTTCTTAACTCCACAATGATCCTTTTCCTGGAGTCAGCATGGGGTGAAGATGATGTGGATGTTCTTCGTGTTTTGCTGTTGTAGTCATTACATTTGGGTTATCTGCTTGCAGGTAGCCCTCAGTCGGCCTGATTAACAAAGTCTTGGGTCCTGTGTCAGTTGCTGTCCCTTCTTCCATGATGTCAGGTCGTCGGGTATAAAACATGCAGCTGATGCCATTACATCAGTCTTTCTTGCCGTGCGGTGCCTGAAGCAGAAGCAGTTCGCAAGTGCTGGTCGGCTGACTCCTGAAATTTTCGTTTTCGAGTTTCAGAACCGAAGTCTTCAACTAAAGCCAAGTACCCCATTGTGGAAACTTTTTCTTGCTCCTTACCGATGTCAGTAAAAATTTATTGCATTACTTGTGGAAAGCAAATACCTCATAAAGATTTTCATTCGTACTGTATCCTTTGCCTAGGCCCTGACCACGACGTACCTTGCTATCGGTTTTGTGCTTTATTTAATTCGCGCACTATCCGTAGACTATATATTTTCGCCTCTAAATATTTCGTTTCTCAGTTTAATTGTCCAGAAATGTCGTCGGTTAGCCATCCGACTACTGGGATTCTGAAAATCGCAAAGATAAAGACAGAGACAGGCTGCCGAGGTCCAAAACTGCAGATGCTTTTCCTAAGCCAGTTTGCTGGTACTCAGTGAATCACTTTCGCAGCCCCTGATACCTGCTACTTCTGATTCACGGGCCTCTACTGAGACCCATTCAGAGTCCGGTATGCCGCAAGATGCTTCAACTATGGAACCTGTGGATGTCTCTACCTTGGATGGGTCCGGAGCCGCTGTGCAGGCTTCTGAGGGTGTTTTCAGGCCTATGGACTTGCATATAAAACCAACGCCGCCTCCTTCACTTAGGCCGAAATCTCGAACCATGCCTAAAAAAACGATGCCCAGGCCACATGTTCAGGCCTCTAGGCCTAAAAAACAAATAAGAATGGCTGAAGATTTAATAACTCTAATCCAGGGTATCCAACCCCCCCCCCCCTCAATCTTCTAAAAGGCCTTGGACTGAAGTTGTTTATGAATCTTCTGAACAGGATTTTGTTTTTTCTGATTCTTCTGATTATCTGGATTTGCCCTTATCTACTTATGAGGATTCTGATGCAGAGGACTCCATTCCCTCTGCTTCCCCTCCAGAGTTTTTTCTTTTGGGGAAACCTTACATACTCTAAAGGAGCATCTCCACTGGGAAAGCCAGGATTTTTCTGTTTCATAAAAGAGGCTAAGGGATTTCTTACTCCTACCTCAGCATAGGCCTTTAGCTATTCCTCCTGTACTAGACATTGTTGATGATGCTTTTTCGGAATCTAGTATGGCCCATGACTCCTTGGCTTCTGCTCCCAGAAAACCTGACAGATACTACAGGGTCCCTGAGTCACACAAGTTCCTTTTTAAAAATCCTATTGCGGATCCAGAGACTATTTCACAGGGGCCCAAGGGCATTGAGGCTTCTACTGCTAAAAATCCTACCCCTTCTGATAAGAGACGCCGGGGCTCTGGATAGATTGGGTAAGAAGGTTTATACTTCTGCAACCTTGGCCATTAGGGCTTTAAACTGCTAGTTTCATATGTTCAACTATCAGCAACATGCTATTGGATTGCTTAAACAGAAAATGATGATGGTTCCAGACTGTGTGGAAAATTACAGGATTTAATGCATTCTGCTGAACAAGTTGGAAAACATACTTTGCAATGTGGTTTTGATTCATTAGAGGCCTCTTGCGGGGCTGCTGTTACTGGGTCTGTGCTCAGAAGGCATGCTTGGCTTAAGGAGCAATCTTTTCCTCATCATGTTAAAGCTAAATTGTTGGATGCTCTCTTAAATCAGGACCGCCTGTTTGGCAACAAGGCTGAGGAAGTTTTTAACAAGATGGAAGATGAAGCTAAATCTATGCAAACTGTTAAAGATTTCTTACAAGTTCAGCCTCCTAGATTTAGTAGAAACTGGTCCTCTAAGAATTGGTCCTTTCCAGGTCTTCTCAAGACAAACCCAGACACAGCCAAAAAAAAACAGGTTTCAGTCCCAGGGCATACACAGGACTAAGCAGTGGGGGGCCTCCACTTCCAAATCTGGGAGTAATAAGACCCCCCCCCCATGGTAAACTCTCAATGACTTCATTTTAAAATTTCCAAAAACTTAACTGAGTGCCCCTTTGGGGGGGGAAAGATTGCTCTTCATGCAAAGAACTGGGAACTCATTACCCAGGACAAATAGGTTTTAAATATAGTGTCCCAGGGATACAGATTTCACTTCCACACATTGCCAATGCCAAGTGGGTGGCTGGACCTACCCCCAAATCAGTGGGCAGAGGCCCAAAAACAAGTACTTTCTCTCTTAAGCATGGGGGCTATTCAGCTGGCACCAGAAGTGGAAAAGGGACAAGGTTTCTACTAGAGACTTTTCCTGGTACCCAGAAAAGACGATTCATGGCATCCTATCTTGGACCTGTCTACTCAAAACACCTTTTTGGAGATTCCAATATTCAAGATGCTGACTCTTCACCAATTACTTCCTATACTAGACACAGACGCCTGGTTGGCAACACTAGATTTAAAAGAAGCATACCTGCACATCCCAATCGGGGAATCTTGAAGATACCTATGCTTCAAAGCAGGCTACAAGCACTATTAGTTCTCTGCACTGCCCTTTGGCTTATCTACTGCGCTCAGGGTATTCACAAAGTGCCTAGCTCCAGTTATTGCATTTTGCAGGCAAAGAAATATTCAAATATACCCATACCTGGACGATTGTCTAATTCATGCAGAAAGCCAGGACATACTTTTGAATCATCTGGCCTTTGTACAAAGGGTTCTAACTTGTCTGGGGTACACCATAAACGAAAAGAAATCACAACTGGTATCTTGTCAACAAATTACATTCCTGGGAGCAAGCTTGAATACAACTTCCCAAATGGCTTACCACATGCCAGAGAAACAGATTCATTTGACAACTTGCTTCAAACAAGTGGCCACAAAAACCCTGCTATCTGCAAGACAAATACTGCAAGCCTTGGGGTTCATGGCCTCCTGCATTCTTCTAATTCCATATGCATGACTGCATATGAGGAAACTACAGTGGTATCTAAAAAGCCTATGGTGTCAACATTCTCAGGATCTAGAAGCTATGATTCCTATCATACCTTGCCTACGCCTAGAGTTCCTTTGGTGGGCAGAGGCCTGCCACCAAAACAAGGGACTACCTTTCACACCACCCCCTGCTGCCCAAACCCTAACAGACGCATCAGACTATGCATGGGGGGCTCACCTGGCAGGGAAGTGCATTCAGGGCAAATGGGACCCAAGTCAGATGCAGCTGCATGTCAATCAAAAAGAAATGTTAGCTGTACAGAATGCTCTTACAGCCTTCAAGGGCCACATTCTTCCAGGACAAGTAATGGTAAAGGCGGACAACACCACTGTTAGGTGGTACATAAACAAGCAGGGGGGTACACACTCTTTCCCCCTCTGCTGACTAGCCATGGCATTGTGGAACACAGCCTTGAGCTACCAAGTGCACCTACAAGCTCAATTCCTGCCAGGAAAATTGAATACACTGGCAGACGGACTAAGCAGAAACCTCATAGACCCACACGAGTGGAAAGTGGAACCAAGGATTTTCAACATATGTTGACAAGCAAATGGGGGAGCCCAGATATAGACCTGTTTGCCTCTCCCCAGAACTACCAATTAGACAAATTTTGCGCAAGGACTCCCCACAAACAAGCCTGTTAAGTGGATGCTCTGTCCTTCAGCTGGAAAAACTTATCAGTCTACACCTTCCCCCCTCTGCTCTCCAAAGTACTATTAAAAGTCAAACAGGACAAACCAAGGATGATTTTGATTGCTCCAGACTGGCCACGCCAACACTGGTACCCCCTCCTGCGCAGTGTCACGGTTATCCCCATGGCACCTGCCTCAGACTCCCTTCACTGTTGTCTCTGCACCCTAAGCTTCTAACACTGAACCTTGCAGCCTAGTTAATTACATAATCTCTCCTTTACCATCTCTCAGTAAATCTGTGAATATAATTTTAGAGGCAAGGAGGCCTAGTACTAGAAAATCTTACGCTGAAAAATTGAAATGATTCTGTGCCTGGAACTAATCTCAAGGGATGAGCACAGCAGCACCCAATTTACCTCAGATTTTACAATACTTAACTGAGATGCTTCACAAGGGCTTGTCTTTTTCCTCCATTAAAATCCACACCTCAGCCATTTCAGCTCATTATAACACAGAACCTCTCCTCTTTTCTCATCCACTGCTCAAGCAGTTCCTCAGAGAGGCCAACAATTTGAGACCACCCAGGAGAGCTCCATCCCCAGCCTGGGACCTTAACTTTGTCTTGGAGAAACTCACTCTACCTCCTTTCGAGCCAGCTGCTTCTGCAGACTTAACATTTCTTTATTGGAAAACAGCTTTCCTTTTAGCAATCACTTCAGCTAGAAGGGTATCTAAATTACAGGCCCTTATGGCAGTGGAGCCTTTCATCATTTTTCATGCGGACAGGGTGTGCCTCAGAATGAATCAATCCTTCATGCTCAAGGAGGTATCCAGTGTGGCTCTTAATCAGTGCATTCATTTGCCAACCTTCTTTCCTAATCCACAGAACAAAGGGGAATGGATACTGCATTCCTCAGATGTGCACAGACAACTTAGATTCTACTTGGACAGGACTAAACCTCAAAGGAAATCTGAACTGCTGGTGGCATTTCTTGCAGGGGCAGAGTTGAAGGCTATTTTAAAGCAAACCACTTCTAAATGGATAAGCCATTGCATTCATTTCTGCTGTAAGCACTATGGAGAACCTATCCCACAGGGGATCAGACCTCACTCCAACCTGGGCTGCATCTACCTCTACAGCCTTTCTCAGAGGTGTCCCTACCAGGGACATCCTAGAAGCTGCTACCTGGAGTGCTGTACATACTTTCACCAAGCATTATCATTTGCCATTTTTCTCAAAATCCAGAGCTGGCTTTGTCACTGCAGTCTTGCCGGGCCTTATAGCTGGCCCTAATGCTATCTAAATTCCTCCTCCCAACCATAGCTTTGGGAATCTACCCAATTATAATGACTGCAACAGTGAAACATGAAGAGCATAGTACAGTTGTGTACACTTACCATAAATGTAGATGTTCGAGTGTATTCACTGTTGCAGTCCTGGTTACCCTCCCTCCAGCCCCCTAACTTCTTTTGGCTATACCTCTCCTTTACTATGCTTAAAAGCATTTTTGGTATATTTGCTTTTTTGTTGGAGGTATATCATTGTAATTTTATATTTAATTGCTCCCCATTAGGGGGGGGCAACTGACATTTGGGGCAAGAAAAACTGATGTAATGGCGTCTGCTGCATGTTTTTATACCCCTGACGACCTGACGTCATGGAAGAAGGGACAGCAACTGACGCAGGACACAAGACTTTGTTAATCAGGCCGACTGAGGGCAACCTGCAAGCAAATTACCCAAATGTAATGACTGCAACAGTGAATACACTCGAACATCTACATTTATGGTAAGTGTAGACAACTGTACTTTCCTCCGCTTTCGTCTAGGACCCAATTATTACCAGTTCAGAGTGCTACCCTTTGGTCTCACCACTGACCCCAGGATGTTCACCAAAATGATGGCAGTGTGGTGGCTGCTCATCTGAGGCTGCAAGGATTCCAGGTCTTCACCTTCTTGGACGATTGGGCCCTTTCTGCTCCCTCCAGGCATCGACTCTGTCAAGCCAGGGATCTCCTTCTCCATACCGCCCACCAGCTGGGCATAACCATAAATCTCAACAAGTCCCTATTAGACCCTCTTCAAGTTCTAGATTTCATTGGGGCTTGATTAGACTCCACTCTGATCAAGGTTTTCTTATCTCCGGACAGACTTAAATCTCTGACATCATGTGTTGTACATTGTTCAGACCCAGTATCCCTCTGCGGAGTCGGTTTGGCGTTGGGGTCTATGGCGGCTACGATCACCCTGATTTCCACGGCTCATCTGCATGTGAGGGTTCTTCCGTGGACCCTAGCAGTCCAGTGGTCCCTACTAGATCTGCCTTTATCTCATCCATTTTGTTTGTCTCAGGCCTACAGGGATTCTCTTTTTTGGTGACTTCAATCCCTGTACCTTCTCCTTTAAGTAGCTTGTTTATCCTCCCTGCCCCGATGACCACAGTGACCATGGACACCTGCCTACTGGGGGGGGGGGCATTGCATAGAAAGGAAAGTCCAAGGCATGTGGTCTGCCTTGGAGACCCACCTGCATATCAACATCCTGGAGATGAGGGCAGTGCTCTTGGCGTTGCAAGCTGTTCATGCCCATCTTCCTCAAGAGACAATTGCCATCCAGACGGGCAACATGTCTGTAGTCTGGTACATCAACAAACGGGGGAACTAGGTTCTATCCCCTTTGTCGCGAAGTCATGAGATTGTGGGAATGGTCAATCTCCACTTGCCATTTTCTGGTGGCAACCCAAATTTAGGAAGGTCCAGCATTCTGGCGAACAGGCCCAGCAGATCTGTTGTGATGCCTTACGAGTGGTCTCTGAATCCTTCAGTAGCAGAACAGATCTTTCTAAAGTTGTGCCAGCCTTGCTGCGATCTCTTTGCTTCTCCTTCCACCCCGAGGTGGAGTGAGTTTTTCATTCTGAACCCCCCATCCGGGGAGCCTCCAGAGACTCTGTAGTTCATGCTTGGCCCTTCGGTCTTCTTTATGCTTATCCCTCACTCCCTCTCATTCTGAAATTTGTACAGGGGAGCTTTTTGATCCTCGTTGCCCCATTCTGGCCTTGCCAAGTTTGGTTCCCCTCTTTGTGGTCTCATGCAGTGTGTCCTCCTTGGACATTACATCCAGTTCCGGATCTGATCTCGCATCCGTCAGGGATCCCACACCCAGATCTAGTCAGTTTGAAGCTTATAGCTTGGCTGCTCCAGTTCCAATGATAGCTAGGACTCCTGGGCTGTCTTCTCCTGTTAAGAAGATTTTAGTAACAACTCTCAAATCCCCTCTACTAGGAAGGACTATTCTAGTAAGTGGAAACGTTTTCCAATATGGGCATCTCCGCATGATTTGGACCCTTTCACTTCTCTAGTCCCCGCCATCTTGGAGTTTCTGGCAGATATTTTTCAGCAGGGTGCAGTTTTTCTACGGTTAAGGTCCAGCTGGCAGCTATCTCCAATTTTTATATAGGAGACAGTTCGGCTTCCCTAGTCTCCTCCAAGCTGTGTAAAGCCTTTTTGCAAGGTACCTTTTTATTTAGGCCTCCAGTCAAGGACCCTATGCCCCCTTCGCATCTTACTTTAGTTTTATAATTCTTGGTGTCTTCCCATTTTGAACCACCAATTACAGTGGATTTACAATTCCCGTCTTGGAAGACTGCTTTTTTTGGTTGCTATTACCTCAGCTAAAAGAGTGCCAGAGATTCAGGCCTTGTCTATCCAGCCCCCTTATATGGTGTTTCATAAAGACAGGGTTTTCTTGCGGACAAATCCATCCTTCCTTCTGAAAGTGGCTTCTGAATCTAACATCAACCAGCTCATCAGTCTCCCTGTTTTCTTTCTGACCTTCCAGAATTAAGGGAGAGTATAAATTGCATTTGCTTGGTGTTCATAGGCAACTGCACTTCTATTTGCATAAAACAAATTCTTTTCGTAAGTCCAGTCAGCTGTTTGTTTCCTTTTCTAAGCCTTTCTTAGGTAAAATTGTTTCTAAGGTAACTGTTGCTCATTGGTTCTCTCAGGGCGTAGCTTTAGCCTATAAAGCCAAAGTATTATCTTCGACAGGTCATGTCAGGGTGCATTCTACCGGGTCTGTAGCTACTTCAGCAGCCGTTTGGTCTAGGGTTTCTTTGGATGAGACTTGCTTTGCAGCTGCTTCGGCATCATCGCACACGTTTATTTGGCATTATAAGTTGGATCTCCTTTCCAGAGGCAGGGCATCCTTTGGCTCCATTGTGCTCCGGTACATCCTTCCATGAGGACCTCCCAGGGTCTTGTGGTAGCTGGGGACTCAGGTTGAAGATTATATGAAAACAACTTCAGATAAGTTATGTACTCACCATAATGTTCCATCTGAGTTGGTGCTTTTTAGTTGTCTTCAACCGTACCTCCCTGCTTTCCCTGCCTTATTTGGGCTGTATGGCGGACCAGATGAGAGACATAGCCCCTACTTTAGTAAGCTTCTAGTTCTTTGTAATGCTTTCAGGGTATTGCTGCCTGAGTGTTAGGCACTTGGTTAGGTTGGGATGCTACTGTCAGCAGCAAACTCTATTTGAGGGGAGGAGGGAGACGGGCAGATTATGGGTAGGGGAAGAGCTTGGAGTTTGGATCCGATGCTGGAAAATGCAGCCGGGTTGGATCCGTACCGGGTCCATATTCCCACACATTGAAGATGAATGAAAAGCAAAAACTCATATGGAACATTATGCTGAGTACATAACTTTTTTTTTTTTTTTTTTTTCTGTTCTAGATAATACAAAAACTCTACCTGTGCTGGTCTTTTGCTTAGGATCCCCATATTTCTTCCTCCTTGCCTCTTCTCTGATATCAGTCCTTGATGGGGAAGGCAATCTCTAGCCTGCAGTCCAAATAAACTCTTGGCCTCTTCCTGTTCTGTTACCTTTCCCTGACCAAGGCCTTTCTTCTTGCATTATTAAGGTGCATGGTTTGCTCATTTCTGCCTGCCTTCCCTGTGATCTGTTCTCACTCCCACCTGAAACATTTCCTGACAGGGGTTATATATTAAAGACCTCCCAGGAAAAACGCTGCTTCTTTGGACTTGAGCAGTGTGTTAGAAAATCTTACCCTGCCTCATTTTGAGCCAGCAGCCTCTGCTGCTTTAAAGATGCCTACCCAGAACATATCCTAGTGATAGCAATTCCCTCATCCAGGTGGGGTCTCTAAACTGCAGGCCATGATGTGCAAAGAACCGTTCATTGGTTTTCATAGGGATAGAGTTACCCCCAGAACTAACCACCGTTTCATGTCTGAGTTAGTCTCAGAACTACCCTTGAATCCAACCTTTCACCTGAAAGTGGTCTTGCCTAACCTGCAGAGTAAAGATGAACAAATCCTACATTCTCTGGATGTGCATTGACAGATTAGGTATTATCCTAGTAGGACAAAATTCCCAGAAAAACAAAACAGCTGCTAGTTGCCTTTATATAAGGGGAAAAAGGAAGACGCATCTCCAAACACCGTTTTGAAATGGATATCCAACTGCATTACCATCTGTTAAGCTCATCACAGAAAACCATTACCAGCTTATGTTAGGGTTTATTCCAAGAGATACGGGGAAGCCACCACTGCCTTCCTGAAAGGTGGGGATACTCAGGCTATTTTGGAGACTGCTACATCTGTCCATGTCTTTACCAAACATTACCATTTAAGCACTGCATCCAGGGCTATCACAGGATTTGCCACTGCTGTCCTATAGAACCTGTTTTCTTGAGACCACTGGGCAGCCAGACTCCCAGCCTGTAGTTTGCACCATTGACTATGAAGAACATACTGTAGTTGTGTTACATTTAACGTAATTGCAGATGTTCAGTAGATCATTGTTGCAGTACGCACTGCAATCCTTCTATCCCTCTATTTGTTGGGCCCCCCCCCCCCCCTGGGCTGGGGGTTTGGGCATGTCCCTTTAATCTATTATCTTCCCCTCCTCTACGTCTAGTACATTTAGTTAATTTTCTTCTCTCTCAAAACTTTAGATGACTGGAAGAATTGTATTGTCCTTGGGCAACAGACTTTTGATATAGGTCCTTGGACATCTTTCATTAGGGATGGATGTTAAGGCTGTGGGGATCTGGCTGGTCATGGGTTTTTTGCTTGGCAGGAAGACCCAAGAATCAGTACTGCAAATTTAAGCTACTCAAATCTACAGTTATGGCAAGTATAATGCAGCTGCACTTTCCACTGGTAAAACAACTTATCCCAACCAGACTTGCCCTCTTTCCATTCCAAGTAAATTTCTTCAACTCTTTTAATTATCGTCCACAGCTTCTTCTCTGGTTGATGAAAATGTGCAAGACCTGTATATGGAACTGGAGACTAGAAACAAATTCATTGCGTGTACCTTACTGTTAGTGTTAATAGTTATGAGCTTCCGTTCTCAGTTTTTGTGTTTTTAATATCTTCCCATGTATCCTTAGCTGCTGTAACCATGCACCCAAGTGCAAACAAATGCAACTAATGCTTGTTGCTGTACCTGTTCCTATGTACGTACTTTACTGCAGTCATTTGTTTGGTCTTCATTTGCTTTATATTCCGAAAATACTTTTTTCCATTTGTAGTTGGGGGGGATGTGGTGGGTAGAAAGTTGGAGATGTAGGAAGGCTTTCCTTTTATACCTTAGTGTCACAAAGCTGTTTTTATGATGTGATATGACCAGATGTTCTTAGTGTTTCACTATTGCAGTCATTACATTTGGGTAATCTGCTGGCAGGTTGCCCTCAGTCGGCCTGAATAGCAAAGTCTTGGGTCCTGCGTCTGTTGCTGTCCTCCTCTTCCATGACGTCATGGGTATAAAACATGCAACCGACGCCATTTTAATCGGTCTTTCTTGCCCAAAGGAGAAGCAGTTCGCAAGTGCCGGTCGGCCGACTCCTGAAGTTTTCGTTTGAATTTCAGAACCGAAGTCTTCAAACTAAAGCTAAGTATCCCATTGGGGAAACTTTTTCTTGCTCCTTACCGAAGTCAGTAAAAGTTAATAATTGCATTACTTGTGGGAAGCAAATACCTCATAAGGATTTTCATTTGTACTGTATTCCTTGCCTAGGCCCTGATCACAACATGCCTTGCTGTCGGTTGTGTGCTAAATTTAACCAACGCACTATTAAGCATCGGTATATTTTTGCTTCTAAATATTTTGGTTCAAGATTTCACTACCCTGAAATGTCATCGGTTAGCAATCCAACTACCAGAGTTCACAAAAAACGCAAGGAAAAAGAGAGAGACCGTCGAGGTCAAAAACCAACGACGAAGCTTCTCCTAAGCCAGTCGCTGGTTCACCGGTACTCAGTGAAGCGCTTTCGCAGCCCCTGATACCCGCTACTTTTGAGTCGCAGGCCTCTACCAAGACCCATTTGGAGTCCGGTATGCTGTGAGATTCACAAAGTATTGAACCCACGGATGTCTCTCCCTTGGATGGGTCCGGAGCCGCTGAGTTGGCACCGGCTTCTGAGGGTGTTTTCAGGCTTCAACATTTTTATATTAAACCGACGCCATCAACAAAAACAAGGCCAAAACCGACTTCTATGTCTAAACAACCGACGCATGAGCCACGTGCTCAGGCCCCTATGCATAAAAAACAAATGATCAAAATGGCTGAGGATTTAATTACCTTGATCAGGGGTTCACAACCCCCCCCCCCCATTAAGAGGCCTAGGCAAGGCACTGATTATGAATCTTCAGATCAGGTTTCCATTTCTTCTGATTCCTCTTCTGATCAGGGATTTTCTATTCCACCTTATGAGAGGACTCTGATGCAGAGGAATCCATCCCATCTGCATCTCCTCCTGAGGATTACTCTTTTGGGAGAGTTACAGGATTTATTGCATTCAGCAGAACAGGTTGGAAAGCATACTTTGCAATGTGGTTTTGATTCCTTGGAGGCCTCTTACAGGGCCGCCGTAACTGGATCTGTGATAAGAATGCATGCCTGGCTCAAAGAGCAAAATCTTGCCTGATCATGTTAAAGCTAAATTGTTGGATGCCCCTTTACAGCATGATAGTCTGTTTGGTAATGAGACAGAAGAGGTTTTAAAGAAAATGGAAGACAAAGCTAAATCTAAGCAAACTGTTAAAGATTTCTGGCAAGTGCAGCCACCCAGGTTCAGTAGGCACGGGCCTACTAAGAATTGGTCCTTTCCTGTGTCTAACAGAGCCGCTCAGGGCAAACCCAGGTGCTCCAAAGGCTCCACATATCAATCACAGGGATCTTACAGGTCAAAGCAATGGGGTGCCTCCACCTCCAAATCTGGAGGTAACAAAACACAACCCTACAGTAAGCAGTCTCCATGACTTTCCTCTACCATCTCCAAGCACTTATCTTTTGGCAGCCCCCTTGGGGGGAAAACTAGCACTTCATGCTCAAAATTGGCAGTTTATTCCCCAGGACAAGTGGGTGTTAAACATAGTATCCCAGGGGTACAGATTTAATTTCCACACTTTGCCAATTCCAGACGGAAGGCCAGATCTGCCACCAAACCAGTGGGCAGAGGCCCAGAAACAAGTCATGTCCCTCATGGATATGGGGGCTATTCAGCCGGTACCAGAAAAGGAAAAAGGACAAGGATTTTATTCAAGACTTTTCCTGGTACCCAGATAGACAAATCATGGCATCCAATTCTGGACTTATCAATTCTGAACACGTCCCTGGACGTTCCAAAATTTAAAATGCTGACTTTACAACAGCTACTGCCTATGCTAGGCAAGAATGCCTGGTTGGTAACTCTAGACTTAAGAGGCATACCTGCATATCCCAATAAGGGAATCTTGCAGAAGATACCTCCGCTTCAAAGCAGGCTTTTTGTATTACCAATTCGCTGCACTGCCCTTTGGCTTATCTACTGCGCCCAGGGTCTTTACAAAGTGCCTGGCACCAGTAATTGCATTCTGCAAACAAAGAAACATTCAAATTTATCCTTATCTGGATGATTGTCTCATTCATGCAGAGGACAAGGACACTCTTCAAAATCTGGCATTTGTAAAAAGACTTCTAGCATGCCTAGAGTACACCATAAACAAAAAGAAATCACAACTGGTACCCTCTCAAATAATTACATTCCTGGGTGCAAGCTTGAATACAACTGCCCAGATGGCTTACCTCACGCCAGATAAACAAATGCAATTGACAACATACTTCAAACAAATGGCAACAAAAACCCAGTTATCTACAAGACAAATTCTGCAGGCTTTGGAGTTTATGGCATCCTACATTCTACTAATTCCATATGCGAGACTGCATATGAGGAAACTTCAATGGTACCTAAAAAGCTTATGGAGTCAACATTGTCACAGCCTGGAAACAATGATTCCTCTCATTCCCTGCCTGCACCAGGAGTTTCTTTGGTGGGCAGACATATGTCACCAAACAAGGGATTGTCATTTACTCTACCCCCTGCCACCCAAACCCTAACTACAGACTCATCAGACTATGCTTGGGGGCCCACCTGGCAGGGAGATGCATTCAGGGCAAATGGAGCCCAAACCAAATGCATCTACATATCAACCAGAAAGAAATGCTAGCTGTTCAGAGTGCTCTGACAGCCTTCATGGACTTATTTCATCCAGGTCAACTACTGATAAAGACGGACAACACCACAGTTATGTGGTACATAGATAAGCAGGGAGTTACCCACTCCTACCCCCTTTGCAGACTAGCCATGGCCTTGTGGAACACAGCCTTGACTTACCAAATACATCTTCAAACTCAATCCCTGCCCGGAAAGCAAAATACTCTGGCAGACGACCTAAGCAGAAATCTTATGGACCCGCACGAATGGAAACTGGATCCAGAAATCTTCAACATGTTAACACAGAAATGGGGAAGCCTAGACATAGATCTGTTTGTCTCTCCCCAAGACTATCAGTTGGACAAATTCTGCACAAGAACTCATCACAAAAAAGCATGGAAAGTGGATGCTCTATCCGTCAGCTGGAAAAACCTGTCAGTCTATGCCTTTCCCCATCTGCCTGTACTCTCCAGGTCTTACTAAAAGTCAGACAGGAAAAAACAAAAATGATTCTAATTGCTCCGGACTGGCCTCACCAACACTGGTACCCCCTTCTAAGGAATGTCACACCTTCCTCCGTGGTACTTACCTCAAACACCTCACCTATTGTCTCGATCTAACTATCAAATTCTGCACACTCAACTCCAAACTCTGAATCTTGCAGCATGGCTAATCAACTAATTTTACCAACCACATCTCTCATTAAACCTGTGATGGATGTCATTTTGGAAACCAGAAGGCCTAGTACTAGAAAATCTTATGCTGATAAATGGAAGAGATTCTGTGCTTGGAACCAAGCACAGGGAATTGACACAGCAAAGCCTAATATTCCTCAGATTTTACAATACTTAACTAAGATGCTTGACAAGGGCCTATCTTTTTCTTCAATAAAAATCCATGCCTTTGCCATCTCGGCTCATTACAACACAGAGCCTCCCCTCTTTTCTCATCCCCTGCTAAAACAGTACCTCAGAGGGGCCAAAAATTTAAGGCCTCCCAGGAGAGCGGAAACTGCTGCATGGGCCCTCAATTTTGTGCTGGAAAATCTCACCCTGCCTCCTTTTGAACCAGCAGCTACTGCGGATATAAAATTTCTTTCTTGGAAGACAGCTTTTTTTTGGCAGTCACTTCAGCTAGAAGGGTTTCAGAACTACAGGCTCCCATGGCAGTGGAGCCTTTCATTATTTTTTACCCAGACAGGGTGGCCCTCAGGACCAATCCTTTTATGCCTAAGGTGGTATCCAGTGTGGCTCTTGACCAGACCATTCACCTGCCAACTTTTTTCCCAAATCCACAGAATAAGGGGGAGCGGATTCTGCATTCATTGGATGTACACAGACAACTAAGATTCTACTTAAACAGAACAGAATCTCTAAGAAGGTCTGAGCAACTACTGGTGGCATTTGCTGCAGAATCAGATGGGAAGGCTATATCAAAGCAGACTATTTCTAAATAGATAAGCCATTGCATTCGTTTCTGCTACTTGCACCATGGTAAACCTGTGCCCAAGGGGATCAGATCCCATTCCACCAGGGCTGCCTCTACTTCAGGAGCTTTTCTCAGAGGGGTCCCTACCAGAGACATTCTTGAAGCTGCTACTTGGAGCTCAGTTCATCACAAAGCATTATCATTTACGTCTCTTTTCTAAATCCAGGGCAGGCTTTGCCACTGCAGTCCTGAAGGGCCTTATAGCTGCTCCTAATGGCATTTAGTTCCATCCTCCCATCCATAGCTTTGGGATTCTACCCAAATGTAATGACTGCAACAGTGAAACATGAAGAACATAGTACAGTTGTGTACACTTACCATAAATGTAGATGTTCGAGTGTATTCACTGTTGCAGTCTGGATTACCCACCCGCCAGCCCCCTTTCTATAACTTTTCTATACCTTTTCTTTCCTTCACTATACTCAAAAGCCTTTGTGGTATATTTGCTTTTAGTTAGTTAAATTTTATGTTTCTAAAGTGCATTTATATATTTACAGTTTTATTTTTTTATATATATATATTTTTTTGCGCTCCCCATTTGGGGGGGCACCTGACATCTGGGGGGGCAAGCAAAACTGATTAAAATGGCGTCTGCTGCATGTTTTATACCCCTGACGTCATGGAAGAGGAGACAGCAACCGACGCAGGACCCAAGACTTTGTTCAGGCCAACTGAGAGCAACCTGCCAGTAGATTACCCAAATGTAATGACTGCAACAGTGAATACACTCGAACATCTACATTTATGGTTAGTGTCCACAACTGTACTTTCTGATGCTGAAAAGTGTTTTGCCTATGATTGTTAGTGGGCCAGTTTTTCACTTTTTGCCTAATGCTAAAGCTCCTGTTAGGGAATGCTCAGTTGTACATTGTGATATCAAGCTAACTCCTGATACTATATGTTTACAGATCTCTAACATGAAGCTGGAACGGGAGAAAGCTTTGGAACATAAGAAGAGAATGTCAAGGATGCTTGAAGACCGAGACTACTTTGTAACCAAGCTGAAAGCTGCCCGACGTTCCGTTTATGAGGTATGCAGTTAATTATTTTTAGGGGTTACACAAGTTTACACACAACTTTGGTGACGAGTTTTAGCTTTTGGAAGTGTTTACAGTCAAAACTACCTTTTTTGGTGTAGAACCTTTGAAAGTGTATTACAACTTTAACTTTATTGTTTAAATAAAGACATTACATTACGTTGTCACATTCATTCCTTTCTAAGCTTAAGTACTTCTTCACCATGCCTTGTATATAGCAATGTTGTAGTCTCTCTGATTTTCTTCAGGGATCCTAGAAATGATGGACTTCCAGCCTGTCTTCTCCCTGGTACTGAGAGACCACAGCTTCCAGCATCAGTCAAGATAATAGTCACAGAGCAACAAAGACCAAATTTGAATTATAACACTGTACCATTTGCAATAACTCATTATTGACAAAGGCATTCCATGTAGGTAGAATGCTGGGCCACCATCGTACAGTGAAATCATGGTGCGCCAGCAGACCATCAGCATTCTTACACAAGTGCAACATCAGGGTCACAGGATAAAACACTGGTAATAAACTCTGCAGCCAGAACACACTATATTCAGTCAGTATGCAGATCACCCACAAAGTCCATCCAAATCCAGACAAACTGGGATAAAGCAAAAGCAAACATACCGCACTGGACTGGTCTCAAGACTGAACAAAGAAAGCAAATAAGTCTAAACTGTACCACCAGAATTATATGTTAGTATCTGCAGAAATAATTCAAATGTAATGCAGTGTACTTTTGCCAGACTGCCAACTACAGTGATATGTTTTGCAGTAAAAGCAAGCCATCCAGTTCAACAAAAAACTGTCTTTGGATGTTATTTCCATCAACTGAATGCTTTCATTGCATTATGTTGTGATAGGCCACTACAAGTAAAAATAGAATAACGGCAGTAACTGATCTTAATTTGAGATTCTTATTGGCTTTGTGATTAGAAATGAATGAACATGAGGGCAGATTTGGCACATGGAAATGAAGTGTAGATTTGCTGAATAAACAAACTTCACCTGTCCTTGTGGCCCAGCCTCAGAATTGCACCATAAAAGGAATGTAGATGGTTTTGTCCCTGCTAGATGCAATCTACATTTTGTGTTAACCATTCATATCTTTTTCATTTTGGCTTTTCCATAAACAGTCTCCATTACCTAAACTTTAACCCATCTCAAGTAATGAAACAGAATTGGCATTTTTGACCATTTTGGGAGAGGTGAAAGACCTACTCATCCGCTGTCATTGGCTAAGTATTCTTAAATTCTAGACTCGCATGTTAAAGTTCTGAAGTCTTTTTTTGACCTGTTGTGACTTAATGCATGTTTGCCAGTTACTGCCTCAAATATGGAATAATGCAGTTGATTCATCCTGCAAGGCTGCTGCTTAAGGAATCTGTAGACAGAGATGCGCCTTGCTGAGGACTCTGCCCCTAGAACGTGAGAGCAGAATTCCTTAATGCACTCCTATTAAGGAGCTTGTCTTTGGGCTCCCAGGTGAGAAGGGCTTTATATAAATGAAGGAAAATGTAAAAAACTGAGTAGTCAAAATTTCATTCTCCAGCTCCAAAATATGGCATGTTACCACAGTAAAAGTTAGCCCCTCAATAACAGAGTATGTCTAAACCACAGAATGAAGAAAAGCTACTACATAAAGAATTGGTAAGCTGACTGCATGGTGTGTGGTCACAAGCTCCCCTCTGAAGATGCTCTTAACCACTGTGTATATTGTCATGGAATTGCTCACCTTGAAAATACCTTGTGCCATCTGCGAGGGCTTTGGCAGTAGCACTGTTAAGGAGTAAATGGCCAAATTGGTCCTAAAGGGTCTCTTGCCAGCTAGCAACTCCTCTTCCAGCAAGGGTGATTAGGGTCATAAAGGAGGTCTTTAAGGACCCCAAACATTTAAACGGTGACTGAAAATGATTGGGTCTGGAAACCTCGGTTCCCCCAAGTGGGTTTGGCTCTATCATAGACTCTGACACCTTAGACTGATTGCCTTTGGCAATGACTGCAGGGAAGGCTCTCTCCCACTGCGACTGTCCTGAGTCCCTTTTTGTCGAAGGAAGCTGCCTTGAGCAGGACTTTCTCCCTTCTCACCTTGTCCTCTGTGAGAGTCTTCGCCAGTCATCTCCATCTAACCCCTGGATTTGAGTTTCTCTGATTGATTATTCGGAGCTGTCATTCAGCAGGTGAGCCCCCAAGCTTCATTTCTTTGGTCGTCCCGTTCAGACTTTGACTTCTTGCTTGGAACAGCTAATGTGGCCCGTTTTACAGGTCTAAGTGCAGTTAGGGCATATTCCTTTTGCTCCATCAAACTGGTTGTTTCCAAGGTCGTCAGAGCCAAGTTGCCTGTCCTCCCTTTGGGTTAGAACAGACTGCTTGGACAATTTCTGCTCCTACCCCATCCCTGATTTCCACTATTCCAACAACTTCGGAGCCATGCGGACCTTTAAAGCTGGCACATCAAGATGGGGTTTCCAGGTTGAATTCTTTTCTAGTTTAAATGTTGTCCACCCCCACCCCCACTTGGTGCCTCTGCTCTTGACAGTTCGGCTCCAGTCTCAGAGTCTGGGCAGGTTACAGTGGCTCCATAGTCTGGTGTGTCCTTTGGATCTTCAGATCCTACGTCTGTATGCTCAGCTGAAAACGTCTAAACCTAAGTACCTTGTTGGGGACCCCTTTTTCTTGCACTAACTGGTGTCTGAAAAAGTTAATTGTCTCACCTGTGGAAAGCAGATCCCACACAGAGACTTCCGTACTTACTGTGTCACTTGTTTAGGCCCAGATCACGACATACCTCGTTGCCAGTTCTGTCCCCTCTTTAAAGCTAGAACCATTCACCGTAGAGCTCTTATTTGTAGACAGTTATTTTCGTGTCAAGTCTGTGCATTCTGAAATGGCATCTGTCAGCCAACAGTCCGTGGGCATTCCGAAAAAACGCAGAGATAAAGATAGAGACAGACCACACAAAGCTAAGCCTTCCGACGACTTTACCGCTAAGCAGGTAGTCAGTTCTCTGAAATTCATTGAGGTGCTTTTGCAGCCCTTGATGCCCGATTCGATATCTACCCAGGCCTCTACAGAGATCCTTTTGTATGCTGCAGAAATCTTCTTGGTCTTCCCAGCCTTTGGTTGTCTTTGCCTCGGTTGGGTCCGGAGCCACGACGCAAGCACTGGCTTCCGAGGAGGCCTTTCGCACTACCAAATCTAGACAAAACAAACGACATCTTCTCATCTGAATACCATTTCTGTCAGACCGATGGATACTTCAGGCCTAGAAGCCAGGCCACTCTAGAAAATCTGCTTCTAGCCATCATCTTGCTCCTGCTCCACCACCCCAAGCACAAATGCTTAAAATGGAGGAGGATCTCATCTTCCTTATCCAGGGTAGTCAGGCCACAACTTCTAAAAGGAAAAGGCACCCTTCTCCAGAAATTGACAGAACAGGATTCTGAGGAATCTGACCATTCAAATTTAGAAGAGAAACAACAACCTCTGACTGCTTATGAGGATTCAGATGCAGAGGAATCCATCCCTTCTGCCTTCCCTCCAGAAGACCTTTCCTTTGGGGAAACCCTTCACACCCTCGGGGAACATTTCCAATGGGAATCTCAGGATTTCCAGCAGTCTAAGAAAAGACTTGGAGAGTTTCCGGACCAGCCCCCTGGCCAACCCCCTATTTTAGAAGTGGTGGATGATGTTTTCCATGAATCCAGTTTAGTCCCTGACGCCCTCCCACCTGCTCCCAGTAAACCAGACAGATATTAGAGTACTGGATTCACACAAATAGCTGTACAGAAATCCTGTTGCAGACCCAGAGGTCATTACACAGGGACCTAAAGGAACTAAGACTAGTTCTGCCAAGAATCCTATTCATTCTGACAAGGATTCCAGAGCTCTGGACAGATGGGGTAAAAAAGAATACACCTATGCAACCTTGGCTATCTGTCCGTTCCATATGTCAAAATATCAACAACACAGTTTGGAACTATTAAAACAAAAGATGTTCTTCGTGTTATACTGTTGCAGTCATCACCTAAGGTTATCCCTGCTGTGGCAGCCCTTGGCCAGCCCGAATACCAGAGTCCATGTTTTTGTGAGCCTGCTGCTGTTGCCTGTAGTCTGACGTCAGGTCGTCAGTACTATAAAGTAAAGGCAGACAACGTCATTACATCAGTTTTTCTTGCTGTGGATTCATAGCAGAAGCAGTTTGCACGAGTGTTGGTCAGGCACTACCAGAAGTCGATTTTCAGCAGAAATTGGCTAAAGCCAAGTACCTTGTTGCAGACCCTTTTTTCTTGCTCTAACCAATGTCCAAAAAAAGTTAATTGTCTCGCCTGTGGAAAGCAGATCCCACACAGACACATCCATTCTTACTGCATCAGTTGTTTAGACCCAGACCACGACGTCCCTCGTTGCCGCTTCTGTGCCCTATTTAATGCGAGAGCCATTCCCCTTAGAACTCTTTTTGTAGACAATTACTTTCGTATTCCGTCTTTGAATTCCGATATGGCATCCGTCAGCCAACAATCCACCGACATTCCGTAAAAACGTAAAGATAGACAGGCCACACAAGGCTAAACCTTCCGACGACGCTACCGCTAAGCAAGTAGTCAGATGTTCATCGTGCTATGCTGCTGCAGTCATCACACTTGGGATGTCCTTCAAGGATGCATCTGCAGTCCTTACAAATGGGTTGTCCTGTCGTCAGGCAGCCCTTCGGTCGGCCGGATTCCAAAGTCTGGGTCTGGCTTCGGCTGGTGTCGCACTTCACCCGACGTCATCGCTGCAGTTTTTCGGGTATAAAGGCATCAGCCGACGCCATTTTCCTCAGTCTTTCTTGCCGCGTGGCACCCGAAGCAGAAGCTGTTCGCAAGTGCCGGTCGGTCAGATCCAGAGATTACTACTACCGAGTACTACTTCGAAGACTTCTAAAAAGCTAAGTACCCCGTTGGGGACTCTTTCTTGCCTCAGCCGATGTCAGAAAAAGTGAATAACTGTTTAACTTGTGGGAAACAAATACCTCATAAAGATTTCCACTCCTACTGCTTACCTTGTTTAGGCCCAGACCACGACGTAGCAGCTTGTCTAGCCTGTGCTTCTTTTAACCGACGGATGCTTAGACGTCGATCGGAGTTTGCTGAGCAGTTTTTCAGCTCTGATTTTGCCTATATTATGCCGTCGGATCCTCCGACCACACAAATTACCAAAAAACGCAAAGAAAAGGACCGACACTCGCGGTCCGTGGTTTTGGCCGAAACCGCGGTTAAGCAAACCGCCAGTGTTTCTGTTTCGGCCGAAACCGAGCAAGCGGTTCTTTCTTCAGCCGAAACCATGCCTTCTACCGAGGCCTCTTCTAACCTGGTAGAATCGGCTTATGAAATCCAACCTTCTGTTGCGATTTCTCAGGAATTATCAGACACTATTCCCTTGGATATTTCAACCCCTGCACATGGAGCTGCTAGGCCTCCTGCAGCCATGTCTATTAAGGCCTTTGCCAGGGCTAAAGCAGCCAAAGCTTCAAAAACGGTGCCTGCCAAACCCCCTCTCACAGGCCCAGCACCAGTTCCCATATGCTTTCTTTGGCTGAGGATCTCATTTCTTTAATTCGTGGATCCCAGCCTCATCCAGACAGGACCTCTCATCCACCTCCAGGGAAGAGGCCTAGAGCAGAGCCCCCTGAGCCAGTATCCACAGATGATTCCTCTGATGACTCGGAACATACAGACCCTTCTGAGGCTCCTTATTCCCCTTACGAAGACTCTGATGCTGAAGAGTCCATTCCTTCAGCCTCTCCACCTGAGGAATTTTCCTTTGGGGAAACCTTGCATGCTATGAGGGAACAATTTCAGTGGCAGGGCCAAGATTTCAAAGACTCCAGAAAAAGGCTTAGAACCTTTCTACATTTGCCACAACATAGGCCTTTAGCTATACCTCCAGTTCTTTCTCTTGTAGATGATGCATTTAATGATGCTTGCACTGCTCCTGATTCATTACCTCCGGCCCCTGCTAAGCCCGATAGGTTCTACAGGGTCCCGGACACTCATCACCATTTATACAGGGCTCCTTTTGCAGACCCAGAGACTATCTCCCAGGGCCCTAAAGCTGTAGCAACTGCATCTACTAAAAAAACCCTCCCCTCTGAAAGGGAATCCAGGTCCTTAGAGAGATGGGGTAAAAAAGTTTACACCTCTGCTACTTTGTCAGCTAGGGCTTTGAACTGCCAATTTCATATGATTCAATATCAAGAGTTTATGCTTGACCAGTTAACTAAAAAGCTGTCCTCTGAAGAATCTTTAGATAAAAAATATGTTCAGGAAATGGTACATAACATACAGCAGGTTAGTAACCATTCTTTAAAATGTGGCTATGATGCACTGGAGGCTTCCTTTAGATCAGCCATGACTGGCACAGTTATCAGGAGACATGCATGGTTGAAAGAGCAGGCATTACCAGACCATGTCAAATCAAAGCTTTTGGATGCACCCATGGACAAGGTCAATTTATTTGGTTCCCCTGCACAGCAGGTACTAAAAAGATGGAAGAGAAGGCGAAATCTGTACAAACAGTGAAAGATTTCTTACAGGTTCAACCTCCAAGGTTTAGCAGGAACTGGCCCTCCAAGAATTGGTCCTTTCCGGACTCCTCTAAGACACAGAGAGGCAGGAATAGGCGTTCAAGAGGCAGAAACCAATCCAGGGGTGCCTACAGGGACGCCAGTGGCAAGGTAACAACCAGCGAGGCACAGACGCAGCCACCACCACTACAACAACACAATCACAGTGACTTGGCTGTGGCACCCTACCAGGGAACAACTGGAAGCACCCTTAGGCGGAAAGCTAACCTTATTTTCAAAGAACTGGCATTGCATCACAAGGGAAAAATGGATTTTGCAAACTATAGACCAAGGTTACAGGTTCCATTTCCATACTCTACCAGGAAAGAGAGGAATGCCAAACCTACCACCTACTCAAAGGGCAGAAGCTCTAAAGCAAATATCTCAACTATTAAGAATGAGAGCTGTGGAAAAGGTACCATCTATGGAACAAGCAAAGGGATTTTACTCCAGACTCTTCCTGGTACCAAGAAAAGAGAGCAAATGGAGGCCTATTCTCGACCTGTCCACTTTAAACACATTCCTCATTGTTCCAAAATTCAAAATGCTGACCCTACAGCAGCTTCTTCCCATGCTGGGCAAGGAGTCTTGGCTGTTAACTCTAGATCTCAAGGAGGCATACCTGCACGTCCCCATACGACCAATTTGCAGAAGATAACTCAGATTTCTTGCAGGATCAGAGCATTATCAATTCTCAGCATTGCCCTTTGGCTTATCTACTGCGCCCAGAGTGTTCACGAAATGCCTGGCGTCAGTAATTGCTCATAGCAGACTTCAGGGGATCCAAATTTATCCCTACCTGGATGACTGCCTGATACAAGCAGACAACAAAAGCAAGCTAACAGAAGACTTACAAAGAGTCACTTACCTGCTGCAAGCCCTGGGATATACAGTCAATATAAAAAAGTCAAGGCTGATTCCATCCCAACGAATAACCTTTCTGGGTGCAGAGCTGGACACATCAAAACAAATGGCATCCCTAACTGCAGAAAAGAAAGAGCAACTACCTCTCTACTTCTTGGCATTAACAAAGCAGAACCATCTAACTGCAAGAAAAGTACTACAAGCCCTAGGCTTCATGGCATCCTGCATAATTCTAGTCTCTCATGCCAGACTGCATATGAGAAAGCTACAGTGGTACCTAAAGAATTTGTGGTCCCAACACAAGCACAGCCTAGAAACCAAAATTCCAATAATCCCATGCCTGAAGCAAGAGTTCCTATGGTGGGCTCAGGCCGGTCAATCAAACACAGGATTGCCCTTCTGCAACAGTCAACCAAGCCAAACCATCACGACAGATGCCTCAGACCTCGGTTGGGGGCACACATGCTGGGCAAGTGCATACAAGGCTTATGGACTCAAGGCCAGCTGCGCCTGCACATAAATCTAAAGGAAATGCTGGCAGTAAAATTGGCAATCGTCATTCAGACCATTTCTCCAAGAAGGTCAGTTGATGATAAGGACAGACAACACCACAGTTATGTGGTACATCAACAAACAGGGAGGCACACATTCATATCCTCCATGCCGGCTGGCACTGGACCTATGGGATGTGGCTCTGAGCTACAACATTCAGTTACAAGCAATTTTTGTACCGGGAAAAGAAAACATTCTAGCAGACATATTAAGCAGAACTACCACAGATGCCCACGAATGGATGCTGCATCCGGACATCTTCAAAGCCATCACAAGAGAATGGGGATTACCACAAATAGACTTATTTGCATCCCCACTCAATCACCAGCTAAAGAAATTCTGCACAAGGACGTACCACCCACTTGCTTGGAAGGTGGAGTCCCTATCTTTCAGTTGGAAAAACCTGACAGCGTACGCATTCCCACCTCTTCCTTTGATGCACAAGGTGCTTTTGAAGATCAGACTACGCCTGGGGTGCACACATGGCAGGACAATGCATACAGGGCAAATGGTCTGTAAACCAAAGGCAGCTATACATCAATCAAAAGGAGATGCTAGCTGTAAGAAATGCCTTCAAGGACCTTTTGCATCCAGGACAACTTCTAATAAGGACAGACAACACCACAGTTATGTGGTACATAAACAAGAAGGGACGCACTCCTACCCACTATGCAGACAGGCAATGGACTTGTGGAACACAGCATTAACTTACCAAGTACAACTGCAAGCACAATTCCTGCCAGGAAAAGAAAACATTTTGGCAGACCAATTAAGCAGAAATTTGACAGACCCTCACGAGTGGAGACTACACCCACAAGTATTCTCAATGATAACTCAAAGGTGGGGACCGCCAGACATAGATCTGTTTGCCTCAACCAACAACTGCCAGCTACAAAAATTTTGCACAAGGACTTACCATCCCCTGGCCTGGAAAGTGGATGCCCTATCATTCAGTTGGACAGTATTGTCAGTCTACGCCTTCCCACCTCTGCCTCTACTCTCCCAGGTATTACTGAAAACCAGATCGGAAAGACCACAGATGATCCTCATTGCCCCAGACTGGCCACGTCAACACTGGTACCCACTACTACGAAACTTGTCTCACAGCCCTCCATGGATCTTACCTCAATTCCCTCTGCTGTTAACCCAACAGAACTCTCAGATACTTCAGTCAGCTAAGGACCTTAAATCTAGCTGCATGGAAAATACCTTTAAATTATCAAACAACACTTCTCTCAAAGGACGTCCAGAATGTCATTTTGGAGGCCAGGAGGCCCAGCACCAGAAAAACTTACTCAAATGGAAAAGATTTTGTGTATGGAACCAGGCCAGAAGCCTAAATCCTGGTATCCCAAATATTCCGCACATACTCCAATATCTAACTGAGCTGCTACACAAAGACTTTTCCTTCTCATCCATAAAGATCCATGCTTCAGCCATTTCAGCTCAATATGATGTGGTTCCACCCATTTTCTCTCATCCTTTGCTAAGGCAGTTTCTCAGAGGGACAAAAAATAAGACCCCCCAGAAAACCACGTACTCCAACTTGGGATCTAAATTTTGTTCTGGAAAAGTTAACACTTCCTCCTTTCGAACCAGCCTTTTCAGCACAGCTTCAATACTTGTCATGGAAGACAGCCCTGCTGCTAGCTATCACCTCGGCACGCAGAGTCTCAGAACTGCAGGCCCTTATGGCAGTGGAACCTTTCATCATTTTCCATCAGGACAGAGTATCTTTACGCACCAACCCTTCTTTCATGCCAAAGGTAGTATCCAGTGTGGTTCTCAATCAGACCATACACTTGCCCACCTTTTATCCAAACCCACAGAATAGAGGAGAAAGACTCCTTCACTCTTTGGACATTCACAGACAGCTGCGTTACTATTTGGACAGGACAAAGGCCTTCAGAAAATTTGACCAACTCCTTGTATCCTATGCACCAGGCTCAGAAGGAAAGGCTATTTCAAAGCAGACCATCTCCAAATGGGTAGCACATTGCATCCGCTTTTGCTACTCACACCACGGGAAAGCAGTGCCTGCTAGTATTAGGTCTCACTCTACCAGGGCTACAGCAACCTCAGCAGCCTTCCTCCGAGGAGTCCCAACCAAGGACATTCTGGAGGCAGCTACCTGGAGTTCAGTGCAACACCTTCACCAAGCATTACCACCTTCCTCTGTACTCAAAAACCAGAGCTGGTTTTGCCACTGCAGTTCTGCAGGGCATCTTAGCTGCACCTAACCCAGTTTAGCTCCTACCACCCAACCATAGCTTTGGGACTCTACCCAAGTGTGATGACTGCAGCAGTATAGCACAATGAACATAGTACAGTTTTGTACCTACCATAAATGTAGATGTTAGAGTGGTTATGCTGCTGCAGTCCAGGTTACCCTCCCTCCATCCGCTCTTTCTAACAAGGCCTTTTCCTATACCTCCATTTTCTAACAAGGCCTTTTCTTATACCTCCATGTACTTCAACCTTTGGGATGCATGTCTATATGGTGTATTTGCTTACAACTAGTACCATTGTTTTGCACTAAGGTATGTTTTGCAAGCTTCTTATTTTGCCTTCTTAGTTTGGGGGCACCTGACATCTGGGGCAAGAAAAACTGAAGAAAATGGCGTCGGCTGCCTCTTTTATACCCCTGCCGCACTGATGTCAGGGAAGAAGCGACGACAACCGACGCCGGACCAAGGCTTTGGAATTCAGGCAGACTGCGGGACCGCCTGACGGCAGATAACCCAAGTGTGATGACTGCAGCCGCATAACCACTTGAACATCTACATTTATGGTAGGTACAAAACTGTATTTTCTCCCGAATCTAGTGAGGCGCTTTCACAGCCCCTGATGCCCAACTCGCTTTCTACGCAGGCCTCTGCCGAGACCCTTTCCGAGTCAGGTATGCCGCAGAAATCCATTTAGTCTTCTAAGCCTTTGGCTGTCTCTGCCTCGGTTGGGTCTGGCGCTGTGACCCATGCACCGGGTTCCGAGGAGGCTGTTCGAACTGCCGATTCTAGACAAAAAATGACATCATCTCTTCCAGCTACTGTTTCTCAGAGACCGGCGGATTCTCTCAGGCCTCGAAGCCAGGCCCACTCCTAGGAAATCTGCTTCTAGCCACCATCTTGCTACTGCTCCCCCCCACCCCAAGGTCAAATGCTTAAAATGGCAGAGGATCTCATCTCCCTTATCCAAGGTAATCAAGCCCCCACTCCAAAAAGGATAAGGCTTCCTTCTCCAGAAATTGACAAACCAATTGTCTCAGGAGTCTGATTATTCTGCCTTTCAAGAGGAACAGCAGACTTAACTGTTTGAGGAGTCAGGCGCAGAGGAATCCATTCCCTCTGCCTTCCCTCCAGAGGACCTCTTTTTCAGGGAACCTCTTCACTCCCTCAGGGAACATTCAGTGGGAATCTCAGGACTACTCAGTCAAAGAAACTACTTGGAGAGTTTCTGGATCTGCCCCAGCACAGACCCCTGGCCATCCCACCTATTCTAGAAATGGTGGATGATGTTTTCCTTGAATCCAGTTTAGCCCCTGATGCCGTGCCTCCTGCTCAAGCTAAACCTGACAGGTACTACAGAGTACCGGATTCTCACAAATACCTGTACAGGAACCCTGCTGCAGACCCTGAGGTCACTACACAGGGACCCAGAGGAGCTAAGACTACTACTGCCAAGAATCCTCTTCCTTCTGTCAGACTCCAGAGCTTTGGACAAATGGGGTAAGAAAGTATACACCTCTGCAACCTTTGCTGTCAGAGCACTCAATTGTCCATTCCGTATGTTAAAACACTAACAACACACTTTGGAACAATTAAAACAGAAGACTGCTACCTCTCCTGACGGTGCCAACTCTAAAGAGCTGGCAGAATTACTACGCTCTGCTTGTCAAGTGGCCAAGCACTCATTGCAATGTGGGTATGATGCCCTAGAAGCCTCTAGCAAGGCAGCAGTGACAGGATCTGTTATTAGAAGACTTGCATGGCTGAAGGAACAACCTCTCCCTGATCATGTCAAGTCTAAACTTTTTGATGCAACCCTAGATAAGGAACACCTGTTTGGGGGGGGGACAGAAGAGGTGCTTAAAAAGATGGAAGACAAAGCAAAATCTATGCGAACAGTAAAAGATTTCTTTCAAGTTCAGACGGAAATTCCCCTCTCTGAACTGGGCCTTACCTGCACCCAGCAGACAGGACCAAAGTAAGCCCCGCAGGGACAGGAAATCCAGGCCCCTATCCCATGGCCAGCAAAGAAGCAAACAATGGACCACTTCAACCTCTAAGGCAGAGAGTTCTAAGGGAGGCTTCTATGGTAAGCACTCACAATGACTCTCCCTATCCCCTCTGCCCTCCTTTCATTCATCTAAAACTAGGAGGAAGGCTCACCCTCTTCAAGGACAATTGGGTCTCTATAACCAAGGACCAATGGGTATCAAAAATCCTCTCTCAAGGATACAGATTCTCCTTCAGTGAACTACCAATTCCAAGAGGGTACCCAGACCTCCCCCCAAACCAGTGGGTAGAGGCATTAAAACAGGTAAAAACCCTAATATCCCAGGAGGCAGTAGAACCTGTCCCTCCGGATTCAACAGGAAAAGGTTTTTACTCCAGACTATTCCTTGTTTCCAGAAAAGAGGGCACTTGGCGCCCCATCCGGGATCTACCCAAACTGAACACCTCCTTGGTGGTCCATAGATTGAGAATGGTAACCTTGCAGGAGCATCTGCCTATACTCATACAAAATGCCTGGTTGGTGACACTAGACCTAAAAGATGCCTTCCTCCACATCCCCATCAGGGAATCGTGTAGAAAATTCCTACGCTTCAGCGCAGGCAATCAGCACTTTCAGTTCTCTGTACTGCCCTTTGGCTTATCTACTGCACCCAGTGTATTCACCAAATCCTTAGCCCTGGCCATAGCATTTTGCAGACAGAGAAATGTACAGCTTTACCCTTATCTGGAGGACTGCCTCATTCAGGCAGAGTGTAAAGAAAAGCTGCTCCAGGACCTTCTCTGTCAAAACCCTAGGGTTCACCATCAACGAGAAGATGTCAAAGCAAACACCCTCCAGAAAGATCATTTTCTTGGGAGCATTCCTAGACGCAGCATCCTAAATGACCTTCCTAACCCCAGAAAAGTAGAGCTTACTGCTTCTGTACTTTACCCAGCTGGCTTCCAAAGTCACCTCACTGCGAGGAAGTTTCTGCAAGCCCTGGGGTACATGGCAACTTGCATCTTTCTAATTCTACTGGCCAGGCTTCACATGAGAAAACTTCAATGGTATCTAAAGAACCTTTGGTGTCAGCACACTCTGTCTCTAGACGCCTCTCTCCTTCTGATCCCATGTATAAGGGCCGAGTTTCTCTGGTGGACCAGGGGCCTGTGCCAAGAACAAGGGCCTTCCCTTCATCCTCTGCCCTACCTGCCAGACCATCACCACCGACACCTCAGACATTGCTTGGGGCGCTCACATAGCAGGTAGGTGCACCCAAGGTCTTTGGAATGCCCAGCACCTTTCCTTACACATCAACCAGAAAGAAGTGATGGTAGTACAAAAGGCTCTGACATCCTTCACACCCCATCTCAGGCCAGGGGTTCTCCTTAAAAAACGGACAACACAGTAATGTGGAATATGAACAAATAGGGGGGGGGGCAATCTTTACCCTCTGTGCAGGCTATCCATGAACCTCTGGCTGACAGCCACCTCAATAGGTCTGCACCTAATTGCCCAGTACCTACCAGGAGTCGTCAGCACCCTGGCAGACCACCTAAGCAGAAACTTACTGGAGCCCCACAAATGTCAGCTCCACATCAAAATCTTTCTGCAAATCACTCAGCAGTGGGGAACTCCGGAAGTGAATCTCTTTGCTTCGCACCTCAGCCACCAGCTGAAAAAATTCAGTACCAGGGAGTATCAGCTCCCTAGAGTGGAAGGTGGCTGCCTCAACCTTCTTATGGAACTCACTCGTTGTGTACGTGTTCCCTCCTCTGCCTCCTATTTCCAAGGTTACTGATCAAAATAAGGGAGGAGAGACCAAAGGCCATCCTCATTACTCCAGATTGGCCTAGACAGCATTGGTACCACTTACTGTATGGTCTGACTTTCCAGCGCCCCAGACAGCTTCCCCTGATCTCAGACCTCTTGATCTAGGTGGGGGGTGGGGTACTGCACCCAGACTTGCAGACTCTTAAGTCGTTCACTATGGCTAATACGTTAAAAGCAAACAAAGGGGTCCCTGTTAAACAGGTCCTAGACATTATCACAGAGGCCGGAAGGCCCAGCCATGGAAAATCTTCTGCACGGAAATGGAAAAAGATTCTGCTCCTGGAGCCACTCCATAGGGGCCAGTACCTCACATCCTTCCATCTCTCTTAACTTGGACTACCTAGCCGAGTTAGTCAATACTGGCCTCTCCTCCTGTTCTATTAAAATCCCTGCCTCAGCCATTTCAGCCCATTGCGATTTAGACCTACCCCTCTTCTTACATCCTTTGATTAAACAATTCCTCAGAGGGGCTTCTAATATCAGACCTCCCAGATGGCCTCCCACACCAGCCTGGGACCTGAATTATGTTTTAGAAAAACTAACCTCTCCATTCGAATCTGTTGCTTCAGCAGAATTGAAATATCGCTACTGGAAGACTGCCTTCCTACCAGCTCTCACCTCAGCCAGAAGGGTTTCAGAACTTCAGGCACTCGACTGTTGAGCCCTTCATCATTTTACATGCAGACAGGGTCTCCCTGGGGACTAACCCCTCCTTTATGCCCAAGGTGGTATTTGATGTGACCCTCTACCAAGGCCATACACCCACCTTCTTTCACAACCCTCAAAACAAGGGGGGAAGAATTCTGCACTCGCTTGACGTGCACAGGCAACTCAGATACTACCTGGACCATACTAAACCTTTCAGAAAAACAGACCATCTGCTTGTCAGCTTTGCCAGAGTGGCAGAGGGGAAGCCCATTTCTAAGCGGATGTCACACTGTATTCATTCCTTCTACAGACTACATGGGAAATATTCCCTAAGTCTATTCATACCCATTCCACTAGGGCAGCCTCCCTTTCCACAGCCTTCCTCAGAGGAGTCCCCACCAGGGACATCTTGGAAGCTGCCAACTGGACCTCTGTCCATACCTTTACAAAGCATTACCACCTACCTCTTTTTTCTACATCTAGGGCAGGGTTTGCCTCTGCAGTTTTGCAGGGTTTGCTGACCCATGCTTAGGGCTCTAACCCTATCCTTCCACCCTCTCCTCAGCTTTGGGAATCCTCCCACAGGTGATGACTGCAACAGCGAAACACTAAGAACATAGTACAGATGTTCTTCGGGTTTCACTGTTGCAGTCATTACATTTGACTATCCGACGACATTTCTGGATAATTAAGCCTGCGTCCAAAACAGTTAAATGCAAAATCATACTGACGCTTAATAGTGTGTTGGTTAAAACTAGCACAAAACTGACAACCTGAAACGTTATGGTCAGGACCTAGGCAAGGAATACAGTAAGAATGAAAGTCCTTATGTGGTATTTGCTTTCCACAAGAAATACAATTATTAACTTTTTCTGACATCGGTCTGGAGCAAGAAAAAAGTTTCCCCAATGGTGGTACTTAGCTTTAATGAAGACTTCAGATCTGAAATTCGAACACGAAAATCTCAGGAGTCTGTCAACCGGCACTTGTGAACTGCATCTGCTTTGGGCACTGCGCGGCAAGAAAGACTGAAGAAAATGGTGTCAGCTGCATCTTTTATACCCCTGATGACCTGACGTCAGGGAAAGGGCGACAGCAACCGACGCAGGACCCAAAACTTTGGAATTCAGTCCGACTGAGGGCAACCTGCCAGCAGGATTACCCAAATGTGATGACTGCAACAGTGAATAACACTCTAACATCTACATTATTGGTAAGTATACACAACTGTACTTCGTGTACACTTAGCATAAATGTAGATGTTCGAGTGTATTCATTGTTGCAGTCATGGTTTCTCTCCATCCCCCTTGTATACTTTTTACCTAGGGGGGCATATAAGTTTCCCACTGTGGCTTTTAGCCACCAGGACCATTTTATCATATTTCCTTGTGCTTCTTATGGGTTAGGGCAAGAAAAACGGATGTAATGACGTCAGCTGCTTTGCTTTGCATCACTAACGACCTGACGTCAGACAACAGGCGACTGCAGCTGATGCAGAAAAACATCGACTCTGGTATTCGGGCCGACCGAGGGGCTACCACAGCAGGGATAATCCACAGGTAATGACTGCAACAGTGAATACACTTTGAACGCCTACATTTATGGTAAGTGCACACAACTGTACTTTCCTTCTATTCTTAAGAATTAAGCATGTCTGTAATTCACTGACTTTGATAGCTCTGTATAGGAGGTCTGCTATGCCTAGGTCAGGGAGCTGCTGTCTGTACTTGACTTGATTTTTTTTTTTTTTTTTTTTTTTTTTTTTTTAGCGCACCCATCTTCCACCACACAAGTCAAAGATTTGGGAAGGTGGAGCCCTGTGTGCAGGCATAGTAAGTGGTCACCATGGACTTTACAGTCCAGGGACCAAGGGCAAGAAGTGACCATTGCCATGACAAAGCAGTTACTTAAAAAAAAAAATCTGAAAATGGTAGAAGCATTCTATTTAAGCTGTACAATGGACTGATGTCAAGGCAGAGATGGGGCACATCTGTTAAAACGAAGTTTGTAAGGATGAACATCCATTTTTGGATATTAACAGTAGGTATTCTGCAGCTCTGATCCCTCTGCTACCCATACAGCTGTTAAGGTTGGGTGGTTCACACAACTCAACTTTACCACACCCTAGTGCTAGCCTTGTACTTTCACTGTTAGGTTTCAACATAGCTAACTTCATTGTGTAGACAAGTAAAGCTGTCACTGCATACCAAGCATTGGAGGAGCTTCCCATGGTGGATGGAAGTGTTGCAGACAGTCTCCCCTCTCATTTGGTGGGGGTGGCAGCTCAACCCATGACAATACAGCCAGCTGATTAAGGCTATATGTGACTGCAAGAGAGAGATGGGAATGTGTCCACCAGTATACAGTCTGCGTTTGGGAGTATACACATATGTAGAAAGGATTCAACATTATGGAATTTCCAGGATGTTCAGTGTTACAGCCAGAGATAACTGGGATTTAAGCTAAGCAAGAAAACTCTTATGATTGCTTCAGTAATGATCTTTGGAAAGACATGATGTTGAGTGTTGGCATTGGTGAGAACCTTAAAAAAATCTTCACTGACTTCTTGCACCTTGAGAGATCAATTGCTGATCTACCTTGGCATGTTATTTCTTCCCGAAGATTTTGGACAAGAAGCAGTGCAAAGTGTTTTCATTTCCTGGTAAAATTATAAAGTTGATTAGGAAGATATGAGTGATCAGAGGTGAAAATTAAAGTGGGTGGTGTCCTCTCTGATAATTTCTACTTGAGCAGAGGAACCAGGCAGGGGTGCCTTCTTTACCCTTTGTTGGAGGTATATTTAGAACCACTGGCAAAGAAAGTAAGGGACTCAGAAATTCAAGGGTATAATTTGTATGGTAGTCAAGAAAAGCTGGCTCTATTTGCAGATGGTATTTCATACCTGATAAAACCAGAAAGATACATTACAGTGTTGTGTAACATTTTGAGACCATTTCATATCTTTTCGGGATACAAAATTGATGTAGCTAAAGCAGAGGCAATAGCGGTAAACTGTGTACCCACACACAGATTGGATCAGCAATATCTGTATTTGTCGACATGATAAAATGAAATATTTAGGAGTATGGATTAAAATGATTCTGGTGTGGTAGATAAGAATATGTGGGAAGTGATTTGAAAAGATTCAGCTGACTGAGTCAAAGAATTAAGATAAGTACCCTGTTGGGGACCCTTTCAGTCATTCCTTTTTACTTGTATTGCCCGTTTGTCATCCAGAAAGGGCAAGTGTAAGTGTGGCCTGCAGATTGCTCACAAGAAGCCCATGATGAGTGCCTTTTCTGCTTGGGACGGTCACACTACTACAAGGCCTGCCCCATTTGTCAGGCATTTGTACCAAAGACCCTACGTAGCTGCCTGCATGCATTAAACCTTTACTTGGAAAACCAACTTCTTAAGCAGATTGCATTAGGGATGGAGTGCCCCTACGAAGTTCCTATGGAACCGCCAAAAAAGAAGGCCAAGACCTTACGGCCTACCTATTCCACTGGGGCTCTACCATCCAGTCCTCAGCCTGTGGCCAACCTCGGCCTGATAGAGGGATCTGGATTTGTCGCAGTGGATATAGCGGATACCTCCACAGATGCCACACAATCCCACGGTAAGAGCATGTCCGCTGAGGCTTTACCAATGTCTGTCTCCCAGGGTAGGGAACCAGTATTTTCAGAAGGCCTGTTTGATACCACCGGTCCTTTGCAGTCTCCAGATTCTAGACCCCTTCACACACCTGTTGGTCCCCTTAGAAAGACAAAACAAAGCATATCTCTCCCTCTTCTGAAAGCTTGCCTGATTGGCAGGCTTTCAGCCAAAGCCTGTTTAATGGATGTTCATCGTGCATACAGCTGCAGTCATCACACTTGGGTTGTCTGCCATCAGGTGGGTCCTCGGTCGGCCGAATTCCAAGAGGT